>NC_085055.1:3931101-4016101 GCF_963662255.1 Cinclus cinclus
AGCTCAGCCCTCAGCAGGGCCAGATCCTGTCCCAGATCCACTATCCATGACCCAGCCATGGTCACCCAGGGCACCCCAGCCCCGCTCCGGGTTCCGCTCGCGCCTGGAACTGGGAGGGAAGAACCCGTCCTGTGGCTAGCTGGGAGGAGGGAAGGGTGGTGGCTTTCCCTCCAGTTTATCTGCAAGTATCTGTATGGCATTAAGTACATTCTTTTCTCTGGCCTGGTTTTCCCATCTGGGAAGAGGCAAGGGGGGATTAGACTTAATTTTGTGAATGTGTCAGAAAACATAACACTTTTATGTATATCCAGTAATTTGAGATCCCGGGGTAATAGTGCAGAGAATTATTATTATGACAGAAGGCATTTTTTCTTATAATGCAGAAGGAAAACAAATAGCAAGAGAGTGAGCTTGGAGATCTAACATTCATTTTATTTTTCTTTTTAAAATTTCTAATTTTTCAATAATTGAGACCACAGATGTTCGCTTCCATATGTGTAACAACCCATTTCCAGCCCCTCCAGAACACTGATTGCCAGAGAAGAAAGAATATACTAAGGAAAAACAAAGAAAAAATATTTAAATAATAATGGAAAAAAATATCGATACTTCTGTAATTTGCAATGATTTTCTCAAACCAGCCAGAATGAGGAGAAGCATTTGACAGTGTCTGGGCTCAAAGCCATGGACAGTATCCACTGCTTAGTGTTGTATAATTTACAAACTCCTGTTCTTTCAACAACTCCTCAGAAAATGAGATTGTTAAGTAAATATATAGCAGAAAAACAACTCAGGGGACCAGAGCAACTCCTTTATATCATTCAAAAGGTGGTGGCCTCTGTGAGAGAAAACAGTTTGCTGCAGTCTGCCAGAGCTAGAAGAACATCAAACAAACCAAACAACATGAAAGCTATGAAAAAAATTTGCATGCCTTTTTGCACAGTAACCTCCTCTGCGGTGGTATTTGATACAGAGATAGGTCCTTACACGCATCTGCCATCCAGGGACACAGATTTCATGTGACTCCCCTGGGCTCTGACAATATCACATTACAAAAGTGACAGTAGTTGAGAAACATGTTGGAGAAAGGTGTGTTCGTCCTGCTGAAGTTGCTCATGCTGCTGGGCTACAACTTGCTGGTTATTCTGGGGATCTTATACATCCGTCAGAAAAGAGCTCCCAAATGAGTGATCTAAAACCTGGCTCTTGTAGGTGGGAGTGGTTGCATCCCACCATCCCCAGGGAATGAGCCTGGAGCAGAGCAGTAGGGCAAGTGTGTTACCTTTGCCACAGCTGGGTCAGGAAACTTAAGGAATTGCTCTTTTATTAAACATATTAGAGACTCAGCCTTGTTTGCTTACTGATATCCTTGAAGGAAGGGAATACAAAGATGAGGGTGTGAATGCTATCTGCTATATCACCACTTTCAGGCTGCTAGGACAGTTTTATTTGCTTTATAGTAATTCATTGCCAACTTCACACATAAAAGTTAAATACGCTTCTTAAATGATAACACTCAAAAGACAGTTTTCAGAAGGACAAAAAAAATACCCACCAGAACACAAACCTCTACTTAAAAGGGGTTAGGTGGAGGTTACAGAAAAGTGTTCCCAGGTTTGTTTCTCCTTCCCAGGTTTATTTCTTTTGGCTGTTCCAGTAAATGAGGTGACCTTGGCCACCCAAAGGACACACAACCTGCACAGCTTTGCCTTAGCAGAGTCTGGGGTAGGATAAGAACCCAAAAAGAGATGCCCCATGCAGGGTAGGACTATGCAGGTGCTCCTGCTCCTCTCCCTGTGGGGCAAGCTGAGAGCTGTCCCTGTGTTCATCCCGACCTCCTCATGCTCCTCCCTGCTCCTCACCCAAGCACATGGTGAGAGCCTTAATGCCAGCAGGCTCCAAACCAGCCATTAAACGCTCTGTTTTCTCTAGTGGGGGCAAGAACAGCTTAAAAAAGCTTTGCTTAAATGGAGTTATGAAAATATCAGCCACTGATCCAGAAGTTCTGAACAATCCAGTGATGCAAGGTCATTCCTAATTGCCTCCATCTTTCCTATTCTCTCTCCAGAGAATAATTACCTCAAGAAACAAAGTCCTGGTTTATTTTACTAAGATCCAGAAATTCCCTGCTTTTATAACAACAAGCAACTCCCCTCTTCTTCCGCTTTGGACTAAGGAGAATATTACCACTGTCAGTTATATGCAGGGGAACTGTTAACCCTTAGCATTCATGTGGTGAAAAAATAAACTACAGAAATAATCATCTAGTGTTTAGAATTACTCAATACTGTTAAAACAATGGTTAATTTTGCTTGTTTGCAAATGGTAATAACAAGAGTATGCTTCAAAATCATTTATTCTGTACGTTAGCCAGAATAAAAACTCCACTGAAATTGTTGTCTTAGAGCAAGGAACAGCATTTCAAACTTCCCTTTTGATTTTTAAAATTCAAAAGTGAGAGTTAAAGCAGCCTAAACACTCAGTTTTAGACAGCAGAGTTACACCACTCAATCATTATGCTAGGCTCATGAGAAATTTGAAGACTGAGTAGTAAGTGAAAAATGGAATTTTAGATTTGGTCCTACAGTCCAGAGTGACTGACTTAACTGAGTTCTCACTATTGTCCTGGAATCATTAATACTACTGTATTGCAGATCTACAGTGTCAAACTTCATATTGGGCCAAAGCAAACCTCACACAATCCTTTTAAGAACAGCTTGGGAACAACCTGCAAAGACAGCTGCTTCCAGCAGAAAGGGTCAGAGAATTGCTAAGATTGGAAAAGCCTTCTTAGATCAGTGAGTCCAACCATTTACCCAGTACTAAACCATGTCCTCAAGTGCCACACCTACACATCTTTTATATCCCTCCAGGGATGGTGATCCAGCTATTTCCTGGACAGCCTGGGTATCCAGTGATACCCCTCAGCAGCTTTTTGATCTGCTCAACTTCTGTGTCAGTCCAGTCACAGTAAGTGGCTTTGCACCTTCAGCTCCAGCCTGGATTTGGACAAAAAGTGACAGAAAGCTATAAAAAAAGTTTTATAAGCATGTCTGACGGGGCAAGGAAGTCCCAAAATCTCAGGAGAAAGCCATTGCTTGTCTTCACTATAATAGTGCTGAGCAGGGGCCTGAGATACAGGTACAAAGAAATCCTGAAATACCAGGAAAATCAAAGAGGAGTTTAACTAAGTGAGATTTTTCCTGCTCCTTTGAATAAACTCAGCTGCAAATTAATTTATTCTTTAGCTCGGCCACTCAATTTGCAATGCAGTTTTGCAGACTCCGTAAGTTATTTCAGGTAGGCCACCATACTCCTAGTGGTCTGCCCAAAAAGAAATCAAAGTGAATCTTTAGAGCTTATTCATGGCCTTGACAAGCTTCCCATTCATAAAAGTCCCACAAGAGGCTTCAGAAATGAGGATTTGAAGGAAACAGATGCATTCGGATTGAAACCATGAGATCTGCAGTAAATATTATTTTTATAGGTAAAATGATAATAAAAATCAAAGATAAAATATCAAAAACATTAATAAAAATAAAAACTCTTGTATTTCATTCTGAAAGTATATATTAACAACAGACTATCTACTTCTCTTCTTAACATGAGTTGAGATGAATTCTGTTTCATGAGAGAAAAGGTAACAATCACTTTAAGAAAAAAAGACAAAGCAAAGCAACCCCCTCTGTGGTGTTTAGTGTCTTTTTGGTCATCCCCTCTCCTTTCTTAAGCAGAATGAACAGACTGGTAAAAGAAGCTGTGACCCTGAATCACCAGTGTTGTTTGGAAGATTTTATACCCAAAGTTTGCTCCTATTTCCAGGAGGAGCTCTCACTTGACATTACAAGCCCTTCTTCTGCTCCAGGCAGCTTTCTGCCTTCTGGGCTGTTTCTTCCCTTCTTTTCTCAATCTGCTTAATATCATCCCTTCTGTAAGTCCACTTGGCAATTCTGAAGCATAATCACTCTGGTATAAAAGTATTTTTGAGGGTAATTCCTCTAGCACCTGCCATCAGAACAGACTATTTTCTGTTTAATGCCTAAGCACCTCTGTGCTGTGCCCCTCTCCAGGGCATTCATAGATCCCAAGAGAGTAATGGCACAAGACAGCAGTGCTGATATCACGAAATAGCTCTCCCCCAGGTGAGGAAGAGAGTTCATTAAGTTAGCCAGCTATTCATGACACCTTTTATTAACAGTAACCTTCTATATTCTTTTGCTTATAACTTTCTAACAATACCTCTTTCCACGGCAACATCTTCCATGTGTAACCTGAAGCCAGAGAAACATTTTTTCTTGACTTAATCAACTGATTTGCAGGTTGGACGACTATTTTTAAAAACATTTTTGCATCATGTGTCTGGAAGAAATGGTGTAAGGTTAAGGTTTAGAACGTGAGGTTGTGTACATTCTTACAATAGGAGGTCAGAGAAACTAAGAAGTTGCATGAGTGGGACAGTGAACATGAAAATTTCAGAGCTTGGAACAGATATTAATGATTTTAGGAATACAGCACCCAGAAAGACAGGCAAGAATTAAGTTTAGACTGGAAGACTACAGAGCAGACATATGCACAGAAAATGTAACAGGTACAGGGACCTGCAGGAAGGAGGGAACTTGGTACTTTGGTGCCTTAGAATCAACCTCCCTTTTCAGCCTCAAAAGCCCCTGCAAATCCACAGTGATGATTATCTCCAGAAAGAAATCAAGAGGACAGACTGAGGGAACAAGAAGTCCCTGATTCAGTTACATCTCTCTATGCAAAATTACTGGGGGGAAACATGCAATTATCCATTAGCAGTATGGATCTGTTGAACTAGCTGTGCTATTTTCTAGAGATATAATGCTCTTTTTTTTGAAAATGAATGTTTTTTCTTCTCACAACTAGATGTACTTCTCTGATATCATGGAGAATATTTCTAATGCCTGAGTTTGGGACAGGAGACCTGAGTTGGTAGGAAATGCCTAAGGTGCTTTAATCACTTCTACGTCAACGTCTAACAGATTTGCAAGGACTGATGGTGTGGTGACAACCCAGTTGCTTGGCAGAGTAGGTGACCCATCTCTCTCAACACGCAGGGAAATTGCTATTCACAGAAATTTCCATCATGCTGGGATGGTCTCATACGTGTAGCAACACCACAAACACTGTTACTTCCAAAGAATAGGTTTTTTCCCAAGTATTGAGCAAGATTATGACCCAGAGTGAGTCAGCAGGTGGAAGTGTGATAGGGACGCTCCCAAGGACACCCTGGAGTCAAGGCAAAGGTTAGTGGAACAGACCTACATTGTCATCTGAGAATGGGTTTTGTCTGTGTGAACCACATCTTACTGCTCCCCATTAACAGCATCACCACTTTGGTTGGAGACCATTTTATAATAGCTACAGATAACACAAACACTGGCACACCTTTTCCAGGAACATCACCTTCCTGGAGGTGTCTGCGCCGTCCTTGCCAGATGAGCAAATTCAAGTGTCTGCTGCAGAGCTGATTGCTTGTGTGCAAATAATCCTGACTGACTTCTGCCCAATCTGCATTTGGAAATTGTTATTTTATTATTAACAAACATGAAGGTCAAAAAATTCGTTTAGATAAGTCTGCTTTTCTGGGTTAGTCAATCTTCAAGCCAGGAAACACCATCACTGGTCTAATGGTCTTTTATGATTTCCTGAGAGCACCTCTTATCACAGTTATAGTTTGTGAAAGACAGTGGACTTTCTACCTTCTGATATAATAATGATAATGTGTATTCAGTGCAAGCCTTGGCCTGTTTAAACTAGGTGGAAGCAGCACATCATCTGCCCATCTACTTTTTTCCTATTGTTTGAGTTTTGGAAGCATGTATCAAGCTTTTCTCAATGAATATAAGAAAGTTTCTGCACTTTGTGCGACCCTGCTGAACTCTGCAACACTGACTTCTCAACACCCCTGCTGAAAAAAAAAAGCCACTAAATCTTACAAACTATCTCTTTGTTGTCTCTTGCTTTTTCCCAGCCCCTCCTTCCAATCTTACCCAGCCAGTTGAGCTGCACTTTTCACCTCCTCTGTTGACACGAAATGAAGTAAGCACATTTATTTGAATATTCACTACAGACCTTGTCATCATCTCAGTTTATTAGCCAAGAAGATAGTGTTTCAAGAGCAAGTCTTAAAACTTTACAACATGGATCCACTCACTCGCTAAAAGCAAAATAAGTGAATTAAAACCTCAATTCATAAAGCAAATAAATGTCATGTAGACACACCACTGAAATCAAGCCATGAAAGCTAATGAGCCTGCAAAACAGAAGGACAGAGCCTGGAAAAGGTCCTAAAGGCATCTCCAGAGAACCCCAGGTAGCTTTGTAAGGATGCTACCACAGCCAGTCCCTCTGCAGAGCCTGGTTCACTCATCCACCACAGGGAAATGGGGAAATCCAAGGGCACGAATGAGAGCACTTCCAGCTACAGGAAAAAAGGCTTGGGAAATATATGCCACCTATATTTTTAAGTACACATGGATGGAAAAAAAAAAAAAAAGAAAAAAAACAAACACAAAGAAATAGCTACAAGCTTTTGGGGTGCAGTGAGTGCTGTGCTATGGTTTACAGATTTTCTGTTTCTATTGCCATGTTACTGATATTGGGATGAAAAATTTGCTGAACTTGCTTATATACACAGAAAAAGGAGACAGATATAGAATTTTAATGCTTCCCTTATTGTACAGGAAAAATGCACAATGCACACATTATACCTAGCACAGTCTGAAATAGTGGACTTTAATTTCTACAAATAATTTACAATCTACATGGGAAATTATGGATACTATCCTTGTGTGAAATATTGCTGACTCTTGTTGTCCCATTTAGTGGTGCATCTGCACTGAATGAAGACTACCCCTGAGAGACGAGAAGATTTAAAGCAAGCAAGAGAAAACCAAATTTTAAGCACCTTTAGAAGAGCACAGGGTCATGACCTTGATTTGTATCTGTTCTGAGGACAGAGAAGTCAGTCTAAGTCTGTCACTAAAGCACTTTACTCCATTTTTAAATTTACTGCGGAGTTGTTAAGATAAGGACAGGGAGTGTGATGAGAGGCAGGGTCCACTCCCCTAATAAAAGAAGTGAAAGTGTCTTTCCAGCTGCTCTCTCTGTAATATTTACAGAAGAAGTGAACAGAATTTGAATCTACAAGACCATTCCAGGAGTTTCCAAGTGATCTGGGGGCCAAAAACCTCTTTTAAATGAATACTGGTGGAATCAAGCCTCCAAGAGCCAGACACTATTAAAGATTAGGGATGCTAATCCCTAAAAAGAGGAAAAAAGAATAAGGAAAGAGGAAAAAAAGTTTAAGGCCTGTTGGTAGATGACTTTGGAAAGAAGAGATTGTTTTCCTCCTAAAAACATGGCATTGAAAACAGATTTTTAAAATTGGTTGGACTGCTGTATCTTGTTGAAGTCTACAGTCCATGGTGAAACTCTAGTTCTGTCTTGTTATTCTAAAAATCTGCTCTAAAAATGCTGGAAATGCACATGTTGGACCACATAAATTGTTTGTCTCTTATAAAAACTCAAAAGGTTTTCCAGTTTCATCTTTTTGGGTTTTAATCTTTTAAAAGCATGTTCAGATTATATTAATTTGATTTTGGTGAGATTGGACTCAAATAAATGGGCTGTGCACACACACTAACACATGTGGAATTCCTTTTCAGTAATCCTCAAAGAGGCTTTTGATTTTACTTCTGATTCATCAAAAAAAAAAAAAAGGAAAAGAAAAGCACCAGTGAGCAAGTGAGATGTGGACAGGGATTTAGATGGCTCCAAGATCACCACATACATTTACATAGGAAACACATGGCTATAGGAAAACTCTCCACTTGGCTGTAAAATGGGTTTCTTGAGGTGTTTTTGCAGAATCTGACTCTCAAACAGATAAAAAACCCATGAATCAAAGGCCGGTTGGAGAGAAATGGAATCTGAACTAACAAGGCAGCTCATCAGCAGCTCACCAACACCATCCCAGAGGCAAATCCACAGCCCACAGCTCTGGGGACTGATCCCACCAGCATCAGCAGGGGCTGGGTGGCACCCAAGGGACAATCCTCATCCACCTTCCAGCACTGAGGTCACCCTTGAGGATGAAAAAGAGGCAAAATGGGCTGTAGGGCAGCAACCACCAAGTTGCAGGGCAGGTCTGTGTCCTGTTCCAGGAGGAAGCCTTTAGCAGATGCACAGAGCAGGAGGGTATGGGAGGAGCAGGAGGAAGAATTTCTGGTCCTGGACAAGTCTCAGTCTCACCTGGAGCCGTAAGAGGGGCCTGGGCTGAGCATGGGGCTGGGGACACTCTCATCCCATGGCTCTGGGAAAGCAGGACATCTCCTGTGCCCTGCCCATGCTGCCATTCACCCCTGAGAATAAGGGGAAAGCTCCAGCTATTGTCCAGGTCCTGAAAGTCTTTTATGAGAGAAGAATGAGCCTGAAACGCAACAGCTTTTTTGGTGAAGGAAGCTTCACGTGACTCATCCATCACAAGCTTTATTATTGTTTCAGACCCTACTGCAGGTTTACAACCACATGTTTTAGGGACCTCGCATTTTCCCTGTGAAATATTCCCTGCACCGTGTTTAGAGCTGACAGGCAAGTGGTTGTAAAGTCAACCGTAAGAATCAGGGCTGGCAAGTTCTGCATCAACACAATAAAAAAAGTCCATTATTAGTATTTTGTGATTAATGATTGTATATTATAAACCTACATTAATAAGTATAACATACTCTCAGTATTTTATTGCTGTTTTTATGATATGACAGGCAAATCTATGAGAGCATATTTAATGCACTCACATGCCCATATTGTGTGTGTAATTTACACAAACTGTAGACATGGCTTAAAATGCATCTAAAAAGGACACAATCAAGGTTGGTAGGACTCCAACATAACCCAAATTTTTCCTTATGGTTGCATCTTCTACAGAAAGATTTTTGCATTCTTCATGATCTCTAAATTTCTGCAATTTAGCACAACTGAGGAAGGTAAAATTAGGGGATGGAAATAGCGTTGGAAACATAGCCTTGTGAAAAAATCTGTAAACTTTGAAAATATTATTGCAGTCCAACGCAGAGGAGAAAGGGAAAGGCTGTTAGGAATCAGAATTAGTGTCTTGTCCAAAGAGTAGAACTTAAAACTGCTTCAAGTTTCTTAAAAGTGCTCATTTTGCTGAGCTCAGACACAGATGCAGCATTTGGCAACCTGCACTCACTTGACCGGCCACCACCTGCAGCCAAGGCTTAGAGAGATAAAGCAGCAAACGGGTACATTGCATCAACCAACCCTCCACATTAATTATCAACTTTCCTGGCTCCCAGTCAGGTCTCCAGGCTGTGCAGCAGCTCCTGCAGAAGGGGAGGTGCACTGATGATCTCTGGAGGATGTTGGCTGGTGCTGAGGCTCCTGCAGCCCCTGGGAGGAGTGTTCTGTACACCAGCTCCTCCTGCCTTCAGAGCGCCTTTTTGAGAAAGGACCAGCTCTCTGCCAGGCTCCTCAAGCTATTTTGTCCAGCATTTACCTTTCACTTTCATATCTCCCAGTTGCTTCACGTAAGAAAAAATTACCCTTTCTCAATATGTCAAAATACATCATAATTCATTGATATGCTATTAAAAGAGAAATGTGTTTCAAACATCTGGATAAATGCACATGTGCATGCAAATAGGGCACCCTGGGCAACTGCATTTTTTTAGCAGCAATTTGAAGGGGCAAATTCCTGAGTGTAGGAGCAGCAGAGACATCCACAGATAAATAGGCATCTGGGTCAAATTCCCTGAGCCTCAGAAATCTTTGTTTGCAGCTTATCAGTGTCATATCAGGGTTCCTCCTATTCAAAGATAGGTGTATAGTTAAGAAAGCAAGGAAACCTGAGGGCCAACTGAATAGAAAAAAAAAAATAGAGGGTGGCATGGAAGCCCTTACTCAGGTTGGGTCTAAGTAATTTAAAGAGATTTTAACTGAGAGTGGTCTTGCCCAAGAATAAAGATGATGTGAGCTCAGATGCCACAACCTATATGCTACAATAAAATAGACAAGTTGGTCTACTAATAAATGCTGGCAAATGAATCTTCTTTTTACATTAAGCATTTCAAAGTTTTCCTGCCTTTTAAAAGCAATGTTTTTCATGAAAAGAGTGGGACAGTTCACATGTGGATACAGAACTGTGGATCCAGGGTCTGGTGTTGCTGTGCAAGGTGTGCACTCCATTCAGCAATGTTCGTGCCAGCAGCAGCTCCCAAACTCAGCCCCAGTGTGGTAAATTTGCCCTCAGCAGAAATTTGGAACATTCCAAATTATGAAAAAGGCATTCATATAAACTGAAGGGATCTCTGACACATTTGTCTTCAAAAGGAGGAAAAGACCCCCTTCTCCCATGGCATGTTCTCTCTAAGAACTTATATTTCAATCAATTTTTACATTATTAATTTAGCCAACCACAGAAAAACCCCAAGCCCCCAATGCATTCTTTGATTACAGATGAAAAAACATGCGTACAAGAGCCACATTTTTAGATGTAGCCTCCTTCAGTGGGATTTATTTCTCCAGCCAGCCAAGCTGACTTGGCCAGCAGCCTGACCCCAGCAGCTCTGGGTTACAGCCCCTGCAGGAGTCGGATACTCAGCTCTGCTAGAAAACATCACGTGGAAGAACTTGGTGGCAACTTCTGAAAACCTGAGCTCAAGGGACTTGAGCTATAGCATGCAAAGGAGATGGGGGATAGGACATTTTTATCTTAAACCTGTTGTAAAATGTGTTCATAATCACACAGGAGCAGCTCATTTGTTTCCATAGGAGGTGATAATCCAGGTCAGAGGAGAATTTTAGTGTTCAGCTAGTAAGGATGAGCTTGCACACACTATACCCAGCTTTGATACAAATACAAAAATGCTTTTGGGTTGGTTGGGTTGTTTTTTTTTTCTTTTTATAGGTAGGTAATTTCTCTCTACTCCAACCCACTTGGAATAACATGACTGGAGCAATTTTCTACTGAATTGGTTGTACTTAACAGGATTGCCTTGTTAGTGACTAGAGAAAATCCAAGTAAAAATTAAACAATAATTAGTACAGCTTGGATGCAAGAGTAAAATCTTTGGGACTGGGACCCTCTGGTGCTGCAAGTTTGGTCATTTCTTTGCACAGCAGTGTATCTGCTACCCTCACAAGTGACAACAGCCTCTGCATGAAGGTGCACCCCTGTGTTTCTGACACAATAAGCATGTATTTAACATTATAACATCCCAAAAGTAGCCTCCTTCTTCATCCAGTTCACCTCAGAGACATGTTGGCTTCAAAGCACAGATGGGTCATTAACATATGACTGTTGTTGGGCATAAATAACCCAAAAAATACCTAACACAGCTGGAGACGAGCACATTCTGAAACACTGAAAACAAAAGAGGCAAACTGATCCACCCCATAATTTCTGCAGTCAATGGAAGCTGCTGAACAGCATTGAGAATTGGGCTGCCTGCTCAGACACAGAAAAATAAGAGTTTATAAACCTAGCACTCTTAGGTAGCAAATTTGAAACTGGTCATTTTAATCCCCCAACATTCTGTTTCTTTCAGCACGATGCATTTAAATACTGCAAATGCTAATGTAAACCACTTTGATGCTGGGAAATAGAATATCTGTGAAGTGCCTTGGAAACATCAGCTGAAAGATGCTGTAAGAGAGCAAAGCTCTACCCTCATTTTCCAAGGAGAGAATTTCAAATTCTAGGCAGTTTGCCCAGTCACGACATTTTAGGCAAAGTGCCACTGGAAAATATTTTGTGCCATCCCAAATCACTTCTCCCTGGAATGGTTTTAACACAGCACAAGCCTTAAGCTCTCACAAAATGAAGGCTTACCCTGTTTCCTACACAGTGTCTGTGACCCACCCAGCTGTCCCCCCTCATTTGAACAGTTTGCTGTTCCCCTGTAGGTGACAATCAGCAGCCACAGAGAGCAGCTGGAATTCCAGTGCAATTCCCCCACCCTGCTTCCAACCAGGTGCAGGAACCCATCCTTCCACAGAACTCGACAGAAAGTCTTGTAATAACATTTCCTGAGTGCAACCTAGGCATCGTCTGGGGAGAGCAGTATGAAGTCATGGAGGTAGCATTACCTCTAAAATGTGTGAAATATTGAGAGGGGCCATATTTTTTTATCACATAAATAAAAAAGTCCCACCAAGAGGTACATCACTAATTAACTGGATAATCACATTCCAGGGCGTAAATTGTAAAGCTCAGAAAACCCCACTGTTTTCTATACCTTGTAGAGAGACATGTATAAAATCAGAGGTCAGTTTGTCATGGCTTAGAAGAAGCTCCATCAAACGTACATTTTATTTCCTTAGCAGTTTGTTGACATTGACTATTTCTGTCTCAAGTGACTGACCAGACGGTTTTGCCATAGAGATGGGCAGTGGATGGGAATGAACTCTGACCCGTTTAATTTAAGTCTAAAATTTATTGTTCCAGACCAACAATGGTCTGGGGAAGCACTGCCTTTGACCTGCTGGGTACATAAAATCATATACACAAAAGGAACTATACAAAATAGAACCTGGATTGTTTAAAAGATAAGCCAGTTCCTCTGAGGTTAGGGATTCATATCATGGAAGATTAAATCTTAGATAGATTTTATCTATAGATGGGAAAATAAATTTAGTGAATAATTTTATTTATTGGACTCAATAAGGGTAATTATGAAGCCATACATATTTTTTATCAGTTCCTCAATAGGGAAAATTAACTTGGCCTTGATCCCACCTTTATTTTATTATCCATCTCCTACACCAAGAGCATTTAGAAGCAAAAAATTGTTTCTTGGCTTTTTCTTTGGTTAAACAGGAAATAAAATTTACATTTTCATGCATGCACACTGGACCTGGTGCAGGTCTTTGCTTGCTGCTAAAACCCTGGATTTAATTCCTGGATGCAAACAGGTAATGCTGGACACAAAAAGCAGAATCCTAAGTCTGACACTGGTCTGAAAGGGCTTTTTTCTCTTATTTGAATTGCACCAACACGCTGTGAACCATAAGGTAAACTGCAGAGCACCTGTAACATCATATTAAATCTTTGCAATGCTGCATTTCTCATGGTCAAAATAAGTTTGATAAGATTAGAAAATAAATCTAATGTGGTACTTTGTGGTACCTCTGCACCACCAAAGTACACAAAATGGCTCCACTGTACATCGGTACTAAAAAATATTATATAAATTCCTCTGACCTAATTTTTTAATGTTCTCATAGTTGGCATTATATATGTATACACACACAGGCGCATTTTTCACATATTTAACCAGTAATAACTTTTATCACCACAATTTTGCTATTGATTGCTTCTCTAACAGTGAAATGCATCACAAACAGAAATGAATGAAGCTGTCGGGAAGAAAGTTCCATAGTAGCTTAACTGTCAGTTCCCATCATAAATAACCATGACATCATATGAGTCTTATCTACGGGTTGCTCTTACTGATCAATGGCATCACTCTAGTAGTGTAAATAGCTTCTAATGTCCCATCTTCCACCTTCAAATAGATTCTGATTATTTATGATGGCTGTTAGGTTACAAGTCTGAGCTGCGGTTTGGATTTATTTTCTACTTACAGCTGCTGTGGATTTCAAGTTAGATAGGATTATTTTTTAGTTAGGATGATGAAATGGGATAGACTTGTCATGGAGCCTAGAAAAGCCTTCATCTCATTTACTCTCTGTAGCAATTTGACTGTTAATCCAAAGACCTTAAAGGCTTTTCATTAAATAATTCAAAATGTTAAAACACAGAGTGCTGGTTACTTTTGCCAGGTTCAGAGCAGCCTAATCAATTTACAGTTAAAAAGAAAAGGAATAATATTTTTCCTTGTTACTAAACTACAAAGGAGTTTCATTATGTGCGGAACTGTATAACACAACCTTACAAAATTGTCACAAATATATAACAGCTAACAGAAAAATCTTCTTGTCAGCTTTTCCCATGGTGATCATGAAAAAACTAATGATGTTTTACTCACTCACTCAAAAAAAACTATTCACCCCCAGGCTAGTCGATATTTGGAAGGATGATATAATCTCTATATTTCTTATGATAATGAAAGTCCTGTCTGCCTGAATACAGAGCTCTAGACATTTTTTTTTTCCATATCTACTGCATTCTTATACTCCCAAAATGGATCTTTTAATTGAGAACTGGAACACACAGAACAACAGCACCTTGAGAAACAAATGCACATAGGTTCCCACTTGCCACAACAGATTAAGGGGGGGTCAATGGCATGTTAACGAATTAATTACTGAAATTTCCAGAGTCAAGTTCCTCTCTTGCATTTCATTTAGCAAGTGCACCAAGTTGAGAGGCATCCTTGAGAGAATGGGTCATTTTTTCACAGCAACAAAAATAATTAATAAATGGTTAGTGTTGTCCAGTGCATTTCTCTAAAGAAAACACCCTAATGACACTGAGGGGAAAATCAATAAGGATAAAAATGCAGCAGTGATAAATATTCTGCTACTCTTATCCTTCGGTGACCCTCTGAAGGGCTTCAGATTTAAAGACTCATCCCACTATAGTCTTTTATTCCCCTTTTTACCATATTCATCAGTTAATATGTAACTCTGAGCTGATTACAACTTATCTGTAAATGTCTTTTATGCAACAGCAGTGCACGAGCCCCTCAGTGGAACAAACCTGGCACATTCTTTTAGCTCTCCTTATGGCAATTTAATTGCGAATGATAAAAAACTCACTATGGTATTTGGTGTGATAACTTGACAATGCAAAGATCTTTGGGTTTGGCCTGAAAGAATCCAAAACACGCTCCAATCTTTGTATCTGGGTGACAAGCACTTATTTTTCCATCCAGTATTTCCTCCTTAAGATTGTTCTGTTTGGTGAAGAGCTGTTGTGCTCAGAACAGCGTGCACCTCCGAGCGCTGCCTTGCCTCGATTAAAGAGTAACCACAGCACCAGAGGTCACCTCGAAATGGAAAGTCTTTAAAACACACCAGCAAAATCACTGTCTGGGCTGGAGGCTTTCCAAAGACAGTTCAGTCATTACCAATAAAACCCTGATGGCACTTTTCCAGTCTCTACTGTTGTTTGAGCTTACAGAAATATGGCAATACCATCATTTTTGCGCGTCCCCTCTCCCACCCGTGGCAGACTTTCCCCTTTTTTTTCATTCCCTGTTTTTTTTTTCATTCCCAACACGAAAATCTGTTTCTTATGCCTTAGGTGAAGTTAAAACCCCAGCAGGGAGAAGGAGGGAATGTGGCTGCTGGGCGCTGACAATGGCTGTTTTGTCACCGCCAGGCGCTGGTGGCCATCGGCAAGTGTGGACGAATCCAGCCACTTGATGCCAGGGTGGATGATTTATTGCCCGAGTGTCTTCGATGGCAATTGGACCCCTTCCCGCTGTCACTCACGCCTTGCAAAGATTTGGTCCTAAAGAAGAGGTTCCCCCCAGTCTAAAGAGATTACAATGCTTGTCATAAAGTGTCTTTTAGTGGAGGGAAATGGGTATGAAAATGGGTAAAGAAAGGAAACAATTGGAAGAGGAGAGAAGATGGATGTTCTGTAACCTTTTCTCAGAGACCCAATTCTCCTTCTTTTTCTCCTGTCTTTAGCAGGTTTTTGTTTTGGTTGATGACAATGCGTAATAGCCTGATAAATTGATTTTGTGAGTCCCCTTTCTCATCTCTTGAGAAGACACTAACTCGTTGGGACTTCAGAGGGCTCTCGGAGGCAGGAGACAACAATTAGTTTGTTGGGGATGTCAGACAGGAGCTTCAAAGTTTTGCCAGTAAAAATCCTTTCTGACAGATCAGTGCTGACAACGCTGGCAGCTGCTAGGAGAAGTGGAGCTGGAAACTCCCTCTGACTCTCAGGAGCAGGGAAAAATTGCGGGATATTAACTCTGTACAGTGGGTTGGGCACTGGTGCTGCTGCTTTTCACTGAAGCATGTATGGCAATGACTAACACTTTCCACAGGATGAAAAAAGATTAAGAAATATTTTTAAATAAATTTTTTCTAGGTTTTTGGTTGTCGCTTTGGGTTTTTTTTGTTTTGTTTTGTTTTTTACAAAACCTAATGCATAACATCTAAAAATTTTCAAACTTTTAAAATTTTGATTTTTAAAAATCAAGAAAGCACATCATAGCAAGATATGCTTCTGCAGACCTGAAATAGATGGTCTTGACACTTGTTTTAAAAACTCATTCCAGAAACACTGGTCTATGTTTTAAAAGTGAAACTTCAAAATGGTCAAATTTTTTTTTGCTTCTTGAAAAACCAAGAAAATCCTTCATGACTTTCTGAAAGCACTCACACTCACACAGCAAAACCAGTTGCATTGGGGTATGCTTGTGTACCTCCCATTACAGGAAATCTTGCAGTAGAGCTCTGCTTATAAAATCTCCTGAATTCAGCAAATGTTGATTTTCTAAGCCTGGAAATAAAAATATCAGCCATTTCCTTAAGGAAGAAGCACTGGTCATCTCGGGCTTGCTGAAAAGAAGCCACTAGAACCAGTTTGTTGACAGATCATAGACCCAGAGGAAAGCTGTGTTTCACAGGTTTTGGGGAGGAGGATCTGACACCAAAACCTGGCAAAGGCTTTGTGAACTTCCACAAAAGAAGCTGGGGACAATTAGTCTCTATTAAATTGATAGGGTCATGTTACACAATACAGCTGCATTCCAGAAGAAGGGCATTGCACGTGTTGATATGGGCTCCGGCACATCTGTTGGCTCCCTTATATATGTTACGAGACACAGACTTTTATGTTTTATTTCACCACAGTTAATATGGATTTTTGCTGTTAAGTTGAAGATGCCTAATATTGTGCTTCTTGGTAAATTTTCACATAAACACATACTCTCCCCAGACTCCCCTGTGCCATGATTTTGCTGGAGATCTCAGAGAAGCGGAAGCAAACGTATTTAAAAATTTCTAGGAAAGATAAACTCTCAATACCAATATGCCTATGTGACAAATCAATAAAAAATTATTTTAAGAACTTTTTCTATCACTCTATACCATACACATATTTCATACAGGTTGGTAACTACACACCTTATAGCTTCCTCTGTTTATTTCCTTGATAAACTGCATAAGGAACTGACCCTCCACAAAGAAATCTTCCACTGAACAGAATTTATTTGAAAAGGAAGAGGAAGGATGAAGTGTATCAATAAGGAACTAAACCAGACCTTTCAAACCTGGAGAAAAAAGGGCATGTTGTACATTCAGTAGTTAGAGCCAATTTCATGAGAGTATAAATTGCTTTGCCGAAAATCTCTTTAGGTGCATTAATGCTGTTGTAAAGACACAGCTGGAGTAATAATTGCACAGTCATTTGCTGGTTTTTAAAATCACATCAGTCCAAATATTATCACCCAGAGTTATACATCCTGCTAGAAACAGTCTATTAATATCCCACACAACAAAGGTTCAACAAATCTTGACTAAAGCCCAGATTATTGGAAAGGTGAGACAAGTCTGGTGTGAGAGCTGCAGACAAAGTTAGGCCCAGCAGCATTTCTCAGTCCATTTCTTGTTTCAAGCTGTTACTGGGAGGTATAAAAGAATCAGGGTATGTGGGAAAAAAATGTCCTTTGAGTGGGAGAGAAAATATGGTGGTTTTTTTCTTTCAAAGATATACTAGAACTCGATCAGGCTATTAACCAAATAGATAAAACTGGCACTTCAGTCCCTGCCGCTAACAGAACTCTGTGCAGTCACAAAACCTTCTCAACACACCAGGAGACTCTTAAAATTCAAGCACTCTCAAAGTTAGCAGCACCCCTGAGAGCCACAAATTGGGAGAAATTAATTCTGTGCCTCTGCACCCCTCATTACCAGGAGAGCTGAAGTAGGTCAAATGCAAGTTAATCTCTTAAATTCCACTTTTGTACACGGATGTTAAAGCAGCCATTACTTTTGCACTGGCAAATGTCTCCAGGCTAAAGTGCATAACTTTAATAAACCATAACAGGTTGGTATTGAATATAATTCCAGGTAAATGCCTGAGTTGTTTTTTTAGTATTTTAATGTTGTCCCCTGAAATGCCCACCTCATGCATCACTGTAACAAGCATGTCTGAAAGGTTCAGCTGCACCTAAATGACTATTTGTGATAAACACTTCATTCTTTTGGAATTAGTAAATGTCCATGAATGTTAAAACAATTCATTTTTTCATGTCAAACTATGCCAAAGAGAATAGTGTGCTGAAGATGATGCCAGGAGAGAGGAAAACAAGTTTTAAAGGAAACAAGTCCCTGCTGAATGATGCAATAACCCCCTTCACATAGCCTATGCCAAGAGATGTCTAGCAAAATTGAAATGTTCCAGCCCTCATTTCAGTACACATTATACATTATATAAAGGTTGTATACAAAACATTGTATTTTTATTTTTTACTGGTGCATCAGTCCTGAGAGCCCAGCTTTTAAACTGCTTTCCTAAGGAGCAGACCATTGTGGGTAGACACACAAGAAGTTGGTGCTATTCCTATTAAAACCAGTGGGAAAACTGCTTTGCTCTGGAGTCATGGCTTCAGTCTGTGTAAATGCATCCACACAAGGTATCATGTTCATCTCAAAGAGTTACTCTAATAGAATTGTGATTTTTAGGTCCATCAGACCTTGCACAACTCCTGCTGATGCCAAAGGGAATTGCATACATGGGAAGAGCATGTTAGATTTTCTGCAGTGGCTTCCCTACTCCTGCTAATTCACCCATGGGTAATGTCCCTGCTGACAGTGGCAACTCCGTGAAAAATATATTCTTGTCCTAAGTATTCCAGATTTACATTATAAATAAAGAGAGTAATATAGCTTCAGGTCAAAGCCATACCTCAGTATGGGCTGGCCATTGCACATTTGTCCCTGCTCCTAATGCATCTTCAGAAAACAACCTGATTGTCAGAAATTTTGGCTAATGACGGCCAGTGTTAGCCTAAGTTCAGTAGCTGTCTACAGATGGTGGAGAACTGACGAAGAGAATATTCAACCAGCAAAATTTTGAGGAAATTTCAAGGAAACTGGGGGAAGGGGGGGAGAGGAAAAGGAAAACATACTACAAAAGAGCATTTTTTATGTTGTGATAAATACTGGTAGCTTTTTGAAATATTGTTTAATGACTGAAATAATATAATGCTGAAAATCTGATTCTACATACAGCCTGCACATGCATAGGGAGTCAGAGATTTATTGCCATGATCATGTGTTAGACAGTGGTGTTGATTCCTTCATATCTTCAGAAGCAAGCAATAATGACAATTTTTGGAGGTAATAAAATTTCCCGTGTCTCTTGCATTAATGTGCTTCTATCACTAACTTCTTAGAAGCATTTGGAAACAATCAAGTTCTTATTTTAAGAAGCCTTAAGATAAGGTATCTGTGAGCTCTGCACTTGGGGTAATTGATCACATTTGTTTCCTGCACGAAGGTTTGACTCCTCTTTCCCTTAAACTTGGCATGTTTCTCATTACCCTATGCCTTGTTAGCCCTGTAGAAATGCTCTACCGTGGTGAGTGAAAACAGGACGTTACTATTACAGACCACAGCTAATCAGGGATGGCAGCACTTCCCCATCTCTGGGATCCCAGAATCTGGTCCACAGAGCCCTCCAAGGGAAGCAGGGATGTGCTGCTCTCCTGGCCACCCCAGCAGCACTTCTGGTCTCCAGGCTGGAGTCCTACATGCTGGTTCTGCTTCAGGAAGGGACCACAAGCTCCAGAAGAAGATAGGAAGTGCACTCGGTTTTTCCTTCTGGTTATAAAAGTGTCAGCTTTAAATTCTGGACGCACGTTTACCTTAGTCTGTGAAATGCCACATGGTAGCACTTGTCTGCAAGGGGGTTTTTAATTTCACGGTAAATGACGTTTACTCAAAAACAGCCCTGTTATTCATAGAGAATTACAGAAAAAAAAAAGGGCCATTAAACTTGCTCACAGCAAAAGAAAAAATTTTGTTTTTTCATGGTCTATCTTTACATTGGGTTAACATGTTGGAGTGGATCATACATTGCTTCCGTTAAAGGAAAATCATGGCACTGCATCTACTTTTACCAGCAGAGAATTTGTCCTCATTTATTTTGATTGAAAAACTGCTGTTATGTTACATTGTAAATGGACTGGTCCTGTTGCATGAAAAATGTGCAGTGCTGTATTTTTAATTTCCTCTTCTTTGCATTCTTTCTCCCCCTTTCCTACCAACAGTCGGAACAAGAAAACTTGAGCATTTACCAGAAAGACAGAGAAGCAACTTTAGCTCTAAACTCAAAGCCATGTTTGTACATGAACCAGCAGGGAGGATTTTAATCAGGCCTTGCTGGCTCCGAGAAATCACCTACAGACAGCACAAAACTGCTGCAGGAAGAGAGGCTGGGAGGAGGCAGGCTTTAGGGGCATTTCATTTGACTTGCTATAGACTTGTTTCTTGTAATATCTCATTTAAAGAGCCAGGGAGTTTTTACCTACTGAGAAAATAGTCTGTAACAGCCTTTAAAATTATTGCAGCTGGCCAGGTTTGGTATTCCAAGGTAAAAGTCTCTTGCCACTACGGGATCTGCAATGTTTTCACTAAGCGTTCTTATATTCAAAAACTAATGTTGAAGTTATTAGCAGCACTATCGTTATCTCACTGAAGTTAATATTCAGAGTTGGCTACCACGGAAATATTTAAATTTAGCAGAAAGCAAATACTTCATTAGGGAAATGTTAAACCCAGTGAGGGATCATTACCAAGTTTAATTGATGATAAAAAAATAAAACTACGAAGTGGGAAAGAAAATCCTATACTCCTAGTGAAAATAGATCTCACCAAGAAATGAAACATTTCTGTCTGTTCCTCTTTTGAATTCCTCTCTTTTCTAAATATGCTTTTCATGCTGTATCTCTGCAGCTCACTGTAATCTACCTAATTTGTTCCCATGCTCTTTCTGTGCTGTCTTTCCACTCTGACCATCTTGAGAACTTCACACATTGTCAACCTATCATAGGTGAAAGCTTTTGAAGATCTACTACTTTTCTCCAAGCCTAATAAGGTCAGTGACCTTTCAAGCTCTACTATTTCCTTTTCTATCATTAGCCTGATACAGGCATCAGCTACCTCTCAATTTTCTTCATCTCCTTCAATGCCTTGCTTCTTCCTTTGGACACTGTCTAATTAGGAGCTTAATTTCCTCTTCCCTGATGGAGTTTTTGATAATTGAGAGATCCTATTCACCCCTGAATCACCGAGCAAGCGCTATGATTTCCTGCTCAGGGGTGTCTTCAGGTATGTTAATTAATTTTCATGGTGGCAGCTCTGCCACAAAACCACAATAGAGCAACAGCTCCAGTAGGAAATCACTGGTGGGGAACAGTCCTGCCCAAACTCAGTCAGGCTGAGTTTGGAGAGGAAGACTGCAGGCATGGAAGTAGCCAAGGATGAGGCTTTGATGCCCTGCAGAGCCCATTTTGCATTTCTGAGCCAGTGCTGGCTTCTCTGTGGAAAAGACACCACCTTTCACCAGCTTTTGGGAAACTCTATCATATCCCCATTGCCCAGATCCACCGTGCCCCAGGAGAGGATCTGCCCCTGCCTTAGGGCTATGTGCCACAGCCATGATTTGTCCACTTTTCCTGCACACAAACCATGAGAGCCTCAGCCACACAGAGGCAAAAAAGAGTCTGGGAGTAATCCAGTATTTATTTCTTTTTTTCAGAACTGAAATTTTTTAAGTAATTCCAAAAAAGTGCCTTTTTCTTTTTCCATAAGCAATTATGGGCAAGGGAAATGCATTCTGTGGGAAAATCTTCATGCTAATTTAAAAGCAAAATGTTGTCCAAATAAACAGCCTTTCACCTCTTGCTACACTATTAAGGAAATTTATGATTTGTTCAGTTTTCTTTAGCACTTTTACGGCATTTTTCTTTCCACAGAGTCCCTGGCTGCTCTGCCACGAGCCGTGCCCTTCCTCCCCAGCCAACAAATGTGCCCAGGCTGCTCTGCCATCCTTAAGGCACTGAGAAATTCTTGGTAGGAAACCTGTAACTCATCTATGCCTACCTCTGTTGGCTTGCATAGCAAGTGCTAGGAGCAGAGTTGTGCTGGGGTTGCTGGCTGAGCCTCACGATGATATTTGGCAGCATCTAGCACATTTGTCTGGGAAATTTGAGCAGTTCCTGCTCAGTGCTTGATGAAAGAGATACCAGGGCTGTCCTAGGGATGCAGAACTGGCAGAGACAAGGACACAGCCCAGTGCAGATGCTTCCACACTGCCACCCTGGGACAAGTTGGCAAGAAGCAAGAGATCCACTGAGAATTACCTCTCCTTCTCTCCATCAGTGTCTCTTTTATCATTTTTGTTTGTTTTTTGGTTTGGTTTTTTTTTTTTGGTTGTTGTTTAGTTTTTTTTGTGGTTGGTGATAAACATAAAAACATCTGTTAAAAAAACCCAAAACCAAACCAGCAAAGCCTACAGCCTGCTTGTCTCATGTCAGGGACAGTTCCAAGGCCAAACTGCACAATATTGGGCAGAAAACGAACACGAGGTTTCCATTCCCTTCATATCGATCCCCCCCCTTGGCTGTTCCCAATCTGTTCTCTGACATAACCCGAAGTGCCCAGCAGAAAACATCACCTCCTGCTGGGAGGAAGGGGCTGCCTTGGGGGCTCAGGCACTGGAGCAGGACTGGGGCACTCAGGGTCCCTGTTTGCCTGAGGATCCCCTGGGCAGACCCCTCACACTCAACCTCCCTCATGCCTGGCAAAAAAGCTTGCTCAAAACCACCCACTGGCACATGCAGCAGGGATTTGTTGTTTCAATATTTTCTTGGTTTTAATTAGCCTTTTGGAAGTCCAAAAAATTTAGAGGCGAGACTTCCCCCAAACCCCTCACCAGCACCAAGGCAATCCTTTCCCTCTTGTACGCCTATATCTCAAAATGACCGCATTCCTACATAAATTTTAAAACTGATCTACAAAGTTTCTTATTCATCTTTTGCCTCTGAACTAAAGCCTTCCCTTCCCTAATGTCAAAACAGAAACAACTATGAGACCGTGTGGTGCATCTAGAGATGTTTTGTGCCCCTGCACGCCTGTGTTTGTGCATTTTCCCTTCCTTTCTTAAGCCAGGGTTTGAGATTTGAGTTATTCTGCAAACAAGACCCAAGAGAGACACAATTAGACTCCCCTGGAGACTGACCCCTTATAGTGCCCACCTGTAGCCGGACCCAGATAGCATCCCAGTGCAATGAATTAGCACTCTAAGCTGATTAGAGCAGCTCTGCACAACTCTATTTTATTGACACAATGAAGAGAGGACAGAAAAGGGCCTGAAATGAGAAAATCATTTCCATGCTGACTGAATTAAAAGAACAAAAGAGCTCCTTGCAGTTGCAGCATTCAATTTGTCGGAAAAAAAGGAAGCCACTTAATGGATCACAATAGATCTGAGCAGACAGATGAAATTTAAAACTTCAGCATGAGTGCGATTACCAGCTAAACATATTCTCAATCATTTCCTCCATATGCATAATTTAGTTGGATTGTTTACTTCGAGGGGTTGGGTTTTTTTTTTTTTTTGCAAAAACACTATGTGAGATGTTATCTCCTAAGTGTCTTTGCATCCCATTTTTCCCAGTCCGGAAGGTTGTTGTGTTGACTAGTAATACATTTTGTTGTAACATAAATTGCACTAAGTTGTGGCTGCCTACATTTCCCTTTCTCCCCTGCCTCTACAAGTAAATTAATATTTTCAGTGTATGGAAACAAATAATGCAAGATCATCTTATTCCAAAGCAGACCTAAATTGATTATAAATCACATGCATTATTCTGCTCTGCTTCCAGGAGAACAAACGTACCGCAACTTCTATTCCAGCAAAATATATTAGTTTGTGCCACTATAAACAGCCTTCTCATTAAATTTAGGCTTAAGCTGACAGTAATAAGACAAGAACACAGACTATTAAGGGGTTTCTCTGAATGATATATATAATTACTTACAAAAGAGATACGCAATTTACTTTAGCATTTTTAAATCAAAATCCACTCACCCATATAAGGAAATATACTGTTAAAATAAAGCTGTGAAATAAATTGAAAACATCAATATTTTAGACTCCCTGTCCTCTAATTATGTAAAAGCTTGAATCTGAGTCTGTCCTAATTCAAAAGTGAAAATCAATTGCATCTGTATAAATATTTTACTTTCCCAGATAATATTTATATTTTCTACATAATGAAGTATGAAAAGAAGAAAACAGCAAGCACAGTCCTGGAAGTACATAGGCGTATAAATAGCATCACCTCCCTGAATATTCCTTGAAAGTTTAATTTTTAAACTATGGAGAACAGAGCCCTTATTTTTCTATATAAAATTTTAAAAGCTTGTATCTTGTTACAATATTTACAAATCAAATATCTCTTGCAGACCCAAACCTCAAAACAAAAATAATTTTTGAGCATCTTTATGTCTTTAGAGCATTTGAATTCTGATCATTTGCATTGATTTGCTCTGGCATATATTTTTATTTTCTGAGCATGTTCTAATCAGTTCACTTGACATCCTTCTTACTATTCAGTTTGCAATTTTACCAGCTTGTTTGCATCTAATTTTGAGGTTAAAAAAAAAAAAAGCAGTAAAGGAATTACAATTGCTTATAACTCCCCTGTTTTGAAGCTGATACCCTGCTAAAGAGAAAACCAAGCTGAGCACAGGCAAGGTTTGCTTCTGCTGGCTGCTATTACTGATTTGACTAAGCATTTCACAGGGGTAAATACCCAAATCATTCGGGGAATGACTGACACACTCTGACATGTGGTTAACAGCCATACCCCGCACTTTGCCTTCACAAATCTCACTGATGCCAACGCAGCCTTCCAAATATTTCAAATAATCATTTTCCCCCTATTCTTAAAAAACTTTTACAGCCATGTCTGAACCATTCAAGGATGCCTGACTGGAAAGTTTACTGTAATCATTTCTTTTCACATCCTTTTTTTCTAACCTCCCAACTGATTGAGCTAAGAGTTTTATATATGTATGTATATATATAAAATAATAGCAATAATAAAATAAGGCCATGTATGAAGGTTTGGGATATTTTAGCAAACTCAGCGTAGTGTAACTTTGCTGACAGCCTGTCACATTTCACTGACTGTCTGTCTGGGATCCTGCGATAACATCTGCATTCACTCAGGGCAAGAGCTTACCCTAAGACAAAAAAGTGGGTCCTGCCACATAATGCTCCATCATTCTGTCAGTTCTGACATGGCATCTGAATTTTTTTGAATCACTAAACACTTTTGGGACTCTGGTCCTTATTATCTTTCCTTAGTTTCTATACTCGCTCGGCAATGCTGAAAAATGTAAAATGTGCAAACAAGGTAGTGGACGGCTCAGGCTTTTTGTCATCTAATCCTCAGCCCCTCATTCATGCTCACTGTTAATCTCTTAAGACATTATAAAACTGTTAGACAAAGAAATGTGAATACCTCTGCTTCTCAGCAGAATGGGAGGAAACCAAGGAAAATCTGGATCATGCTAAGCTTTTCTTTTCACCACAAAAATGGTAACTTAAACCTGTTGCATCAAATTATTTATAATTCCCAACACTAAGGCTGTTGTTTTTTTTTCTTCTTCAGCATTACAGAGCAAGCCTGGCAATATCACAGGAGGAGGAACAGTACTACTGAGCCTTTCCAAGCACATCAAATGTCTAAGTTGCACATCAAAAACTCTACAAAGCCCATCAGAATATGGGCAAATTGGGTTTTAATCCATCTGCTGTTTTTTTGCTCAGCATGGCACAGGGCTCATAGGCTGCTGGAGACCACTTTAGGGGGTTTCTGTGCTGCAGAAGGACCAGGGGCTCGGTGGGATGGGGTTTGGTGGTGGGGATGCTGGGTGGGACAGGGCACGGGTGCCTCCAGGCTGGCTGAAGCTTTCCTGGCTGGACGGGACCAGGGCCCCATCTCACATTAATCCAGCTCTGTTTGGAGCCGTCTGCTATTTCAGGTCATCATTTCACTTATCCTGGCTCCACTGCTGCGGGGACATTAGCATGGGGACAAAAGCTGCTCAAGCACCTATTCTAAACCCATTCAAACTCAAACCCACTAAAAATCGCACCCAAAATGATACTGTTGCAATCAGCTAAATTTTATTCAGGAATGCTGGGGCTGAAAACCAGAATTTTCATTTTCTACTTCTGCATTGTTGTCATGGGTGGTGGGATCAGATAGTCTAGTCTTAAAAATGCTCCAGAAGCACAAAAGTATTTGAATGCAAATGCCAAACAAGTCATTCTCCCTGAGCTAAATACCTACCACGAGGGTTTCTTTACACACAGAAACTTCTGTTAAAGTCATAATCTTCAAATAATTATTTAAACTATTGTGAAATCTGCCTAAAACATGTTTTATTCATCTCTGTTTGCATTAGTGTGAGGGGAAAAGGCTTTAATGAGGGAAGTTGAGATGTTGCCTTTTTTGCAACAATGCCAGCCATCAAATTGGTGAGATGACTTGAGAAAATCAGCTTTTGAAAGGGAATAATGAGGGTCCATACTGGTTGGGGTTGAGCTGCTTTGCCAAGGGTGGAACTGGTGAGATTTCAAGCAGAGGAAAGAGTTTGTGGGAAGGAATGAGCAAACTGTGTCCACATCGGAGGGAAAGCCCCAAGCTTAAAATTAACTGAGGGACACCGAAATCTTGACATGAGGAGAGCTGAGAAAGGAAAAGATGCAGTAGAAAATTAAAATTTATGCAGCCGCTCAAAGGCAATCAGAGCCTGGTTAGCAAACCATGTGTACAGCCAGTGCTGGAGGCAATTATGGCACTGACCTGCTGAAAGTGAAACGAGGAAGATGAGGGCCAGATATAAAGGGCAGGGATAGATGGGACTTAGAAAAGATTGGAAGAAGCTGAGAAGAAGGAAATTTTTCATAAGGCTGAGCAAGAATTCCTGCTGACTCCAAGGTTTTGGGACAATTTTGAGAACAGCAGCACCAGTTATGAGAGGAGGAGAGCAGGGATGAAGGAAGTAAAGAGAAGCGCACAGCTCAGGGTCACCAGGTAGATGAAGATACAATTTGAGACCATTTATCTACAAACAAATAATAAAAAAGGCCTCTTCACACAGTCTTCACTGGGAGGGAATGGTAAAACACTGTTCTCTGCAAGAGAGGAGGTGTGTTTCAAAGGCAAGGCACTGAGCACACTGCTGCTCACCCCAGCCATCCACACCGTCACGCTCTGCAGGCACAGAGGGTTTGGTAGTGTCATTTCTGGGTTTAGCTTTAAAGACAGAAAAATTGCTTTCTCTCCTCCTTGTTAACTGCTCATTTGTCTGCCTACATTCCAAACAGGTAGATGCCAATTTAAGACTGGAAAGAAAAATCACTTTTTCTATATTCACATGCAAATTTTGCCTCATTGGAAGGTTATCACTAGACTAATACTTCCAATCTACCTTCATAGAATAATTTCTGTAAATACAGTAATGCTGAGGCTTTCCCATCCCCAAACTTCCATTTTCCCTCCAGGAGAGTTCTACCTTTTTTTGCACAAAATCAACATTACTACCACAGTTCTGAAATACCACCACCACCAATCTCTTAGAAGACATTAATATCCAGATTTATTTTTTAGTAAAACACCCGCATATCAAATAGCTACATTTTTGGAAAGCCCATTTGGCGACATGAAGCCATTTCAAGAAGATAGGAGGGCACTGAAGGTTCCTTTTGGAAATCCTGAGTAGCTTCACACCAGGTCTCCAGCACAGCCCACTCTGTGCTTGTTGTCAATACACTTCACCAAGTTAAGACTAAGAACAACACTTTGGGAAACCCACTATACACCAGAGCTCCCTTGCACCCTAGGCTTCACCTGATGAAATGTTATGCTTTTGTGAGCTCTTTTACATCTTCCCACACTAAACTCGAGGTCTGTGCTTTGAAAGGAAGGGCCACTTAACATTTGCATTTCTTTCCCAAATTAATGAGTATTGCAAGTGCCAAACTTAGCGTGATCACAAAGTCAGGCAGGATTATGACAACCCCTGTCCTCACTCCTGTGCACACCACCTATCATTCAGCCAGGAAACACCAGGGCTGTCACGACAATAAAGCTCCATATTAATACTCTCTGGGGTAGAAATACACTGTTAGCCAATTTTTGTTTTCTACTTTCATTTCCAACTAAGTATACTTTTTTCCTATGTATCTGACAAACATATCCTGATCTGCAGGCTCTAGCAAACAAAATACGGGCTTTTAATTTTGTTCTTCACGTTTCATGATGTCTTTATTAAACCAAAAGCCCAGATTGCAATGCTATTGTTAAACATCAAACCTCAGTGCTGAGTCCTCTGAAGCACATGTGTTCATCTGGGTTAATAAGCATCTTGCCATACCCCAACTCCTGTGTTCATTTGCTTCTGTTTAATGATGACCATCTCCTCCTGCCCACATGTAAGCTTCTCTCTCCACAGCTTGTTGAGCCATCAAGACACACCTTTGTTTCATTTAGTATGCAATTTTCACCTCTGACCCAAGAAACTAGTCTTAGGCTTCCTGAACTTTATTGCCTGTTAATAGACTGCTGGCTCTCTTTTCAGCAGTCATAGAAATGGTGGAGAGACATTTAATTGAAAAGAGGGACAAAGCTAGAGCCTGAAAGGCAAAGTCAGTAGGGTTTAAACAAAAAAAAAACAGCAATAATATGTTTGAGGAGGTTTGGATATTCTTTACAAGTTCGTGGCTCTTTACACAAATAAGAAAGACATCATTGATTTAATTATCTTCCCAGGGAACAATGGTGTAATACCCTGAATGGTGCTAAATGATTGATCTGGTAATTCATCTTCTGCTAACAGCTATCTATGCATTTTGTTTCTCTCCAATCCTCAGCCCGATGACATTAGCAGCAATGTCACGGAGCAGTGCTGGGCTTTCATAAAACACCCACAGATGCTCTTTCCTGCCAGTGTTTAGGGACACATGGTTATAATTTTTTCTGTATTTCTTTGTCATAGATTACTTTTAACTACATCTGTTCAATTAAAACAGAAAAAAAACTACAGCTAGAGCCCATCAGCTTCATATCAGAAGAAGCCTTTTAATGAAATAGGGAGATTTAATTTTGTAAGTGTTCTGATGGGTGCGAGATACCTTTATGTTTTTTCAGAAGTTCTGTTTGGTGAATAGTTAGGAAAGGACATTATTACAGCATAAGAATATTATTGTACACAGAAAGGCATTATTAAAAGTGATTTATTGTCCCATGTTAGGAAACTTATAGGAAAAGTCTGATAATATATTAAACTTGCTTATTATGGACTTCATATAATTTTTGAATAATGCCGCTTTTTCTTTTGACAAGAGCAATAAACTCTGCTGATATAGACATACGTTGATTATCCCGAGTCAACTGTGTTGCTTAAAGAAACATGCCCAAACAATCAGCTCCTGACAGCTGCATCTCTTGTTATTTACAATAGCCATCACAGTAATAACTCACCATTTCTATATTAATAAGGCAGTGAAATTTATTATGATGGTATTGAAAAGTTATTAAGTACTGCATCCCAAGTGACAAAGTACCACAGCACTGTCACTATCCAAAAGCAGTTGCCCATCCATCACAAAGCTTTCCAGATGGTCCTGCATCTTTATCGGTCCCAGGTTGGTGACATCACCTGTTCACCCACTCAAAATTGATGATGAAAGCAAACAGATCTATCTTACTTACATTTACCAAATCAATTTAATTTTACAGGCCGTGGCTTAGTGACATATTGACTGTTTTCCTTAATGGCATCTACTGTACTTAATGCAAAGAACTCATCTTTGAATCCTGGCTTGCATAATGCGGCATTTCATAATAAATTTTTTATAACATATTTATTTAATGGGAAGAGTTATGATTGTTTGTCAGTTCTATTAGATGCAATTATTATTCGCTTTAGTTTAATATCTTTTATTTTTCTTTCTTTCTGTTGTTGTGTTTCTTAAGGGCTAAATTCAATTTACCAGTTTTGTCTTTTAAAGGAACGTCTGGCATATCTCATTTATTTTCTTTGTAATTTGATAATCTCAAATCTACTCTAATTGCAGCTTCTGTCTCTATTAATGTAATGCTCTTACTTGCCTGGACAGAATGTTACCAAACTCAAAACCTACCTTGGTGGTGTTTAAATAAATAAAAATATCTTTGTTCTGAAGAGAAATACAAAATTCCTGAGACATGCTCTCAGTTCTGCTCTGAAGAACGTAACAAAACTTCCTTCTCCCCTTCCTACTTCTAAGTCCACTTGACCTTTATGGTTTCACTCTGCTTCCCTCAGGAGTTAATACTCCTCCTGATTAAATTAAAACCTCAGTGGCTTTGTGGGCAATACACACACAGACTTACAGAGAGGTTTCTGTGGCTTTAGACCCTGCCATGAAATGTGCCATTTCCCACCCTCAAGGTCAAGGACACGGTGGAACATCCACCGTGGGTAGAGAAATAGTCAGTTCTACACAGCCCATTCCAGTCTCCTTGGGACAAAAGCTTTTGTGAGATTTTACAGCTGTGCACACCAACAGCTGCTCAGCCTCCTGCACTAGGCTAAAAGCCTCTTCCTGATGCTGTTGCCACATGAACCTTGGCTTGGCTCAGAGCCTCAGCCCCCTGAGCACAGCCCCAGTGCCAGAGGTAGCTCAGGACAGGGGTGAGTGGTACCTCCCTTCCAGCAACCACTGCAACCTCTCAGCTCCCTTGTGTGATATCAGTCTGAAGGTTTTCTGAGAGCAGCTCCCCTGGACAGCTGAGGAGGGAGTTGTGCAGATCTGGTGCTCCCCTCCTTCACCTGACCAAGGGAAGGTTGTGGTCTTGGTCCAAAAGAACAAAGTGTCACATCACACCAACCATGCAATATGCTTAATCATACCAATCAAAGGATTGGAGGAATGGAAAGGTGGAAGTAAGGAATAGTAAAGAAAGACAACATGGAATAATGCTGAATGATCCCCTTTATCCCCATCTTCCACCCACACAAAAACCCCAGAGGACTAACAGCTCCCCTTTGCTGTCAATACATTTAATTCAAACCAAATGACAAGTCCACCTGCTCAAATCTTGCTTTTCATGGACCTAATATTTGCTCATTTGCAATTATAAACCGTGTGTTCTCCAGGCAGGGAGAAAGCTGGTGACAAGCCCAGGGAGGTGGTTGGAGTATGGTGCTGACATCCACTCTGAGGGCAGCGCTCTGCCCATGAAGCAGCATCTGCAGGGACTCCTATTGCTGCAGCCGTGCCTGACTCGGGCACAGCCTCACCACAAGCCCCAGGTGCAAACAACAGGAGAATTCAGACTGGTAACACTCACAGCAATGTCCTTTTTGTACACAGCTCTGGAGGAGCTGTCTCAAGCACCCTTGTGCACTCTCACCCCAGGCAGGACACACAGCCTGAACTCCATCCCATGCACTCTCACCCCAGGCAGGACACACAGCCTGAACTCCATCCCATGCACTCTCACCCCAGGCAGGACACACAGCCTGAACTCCATCCCATGTGCACTCTCATCCCAGGCAGGACACACAGCCTGAACTCCATCCCATGTGCACTCTCATCCCAGGCAGGACACACAGCCTGAACTCCATCCCATGTGCACTCTCATCCCAGGCAGGACACACAGCCTGAACTCCATCCCATGTGCACCCAACACTGTGTCCCTGACTGAGAGCTTAACACAGCAGCTAAGCACGTGCTTAACTCAAACACCTGGGTAATCCTGTTGATGATAAGCTCATGCCTAAGTGCTTTATTGGACCTCAGCCAGAGTGCTCTATGCCTTGCAAAGCTGAGCTCCAAATGGGATAAAGCATCACCTATGAGCTGAAGACAAGGTAAGGATGTCACCCCCAGCTGAGTGGATGATCTGTTGATCTGGGGGAGAACACGCTCTCTGAAAGGCTAAGTTGGTCTTGTGTTGATTAAAAAGCAGCCCCACCTCCCACTATAAAACAAGTCATTCCTTTTTAATTCCAAATAACAGAGTAACCCACATCCTTGTTTCTGCTCTTGCTTCAACAATAATTTTGCAAAAATCCCCAGGGTCTCTATACTGCTGCAATCCATATGAAAGGAGAAAACCTAGGCAAGGAATCTGTATTATACTTCCCTTCTTTCCAACCACCTGGCTGAGTATGGTGCAGTTTTCCATGTTAATGTTGTTGAAAACAATTCAAGAAAAAGCCAAGATTTGGTCCATAAAAGTCACTGACCAGTGGCAGTGTGGAAGTGTCTAACAACAGCAAAAAGCCAAGGCTTTTTTTAATTTCACACTAGGACGCACTCCATATCCCAAAGAAAAATATTCACAAATGATAAAGTCTTTGTTCCTTCCATTTTAATTTTTGGAGGGAAAACAAACAAGCAAACAAAAAAAAATTATCTACTGCTCTCTCCCAGACTGATGTTACTGATTACAAGAGAGTTCTTTTCCTCAGCACTGTTACTGTTTATTAAGAATAGCTTAACTCAGGTTTAAGATAGGTGAATTCCGCATGAAGTTACTTAGAAGACAAGATTTTTTGCTCTGTTCTTATTAAGAACACAACAAACAAAAAGTGCTGCTTTCAAAATTCTGGCATAGATTATTCCAAAGAAGGACTCAAAAACAGGGGCTAACATCTGTACAGAGGAATTGGTTGGTAACTCCCACTGATTACAGTAGAAGTTTTTGGATGTTAAGAGAACCAAGCTATTGGTTTAGGTGCTACAACCCAGATTTGGGAGCATATATATTAGATTTCATCTTTAAAAGCCTACACTTTTTTTTATGTATTATTTAATTTTAATAGCAATATATGGTACCCCTAAACCCCAGAATCTCAAATAAATTTATTTTTTAAAACTGCCAAAAGAGAGCAAAAGAATGCAGAATTAAAGCTTCAAACTGAAACTATTCCAGTCCCACAAAGTGGGACTTGTGGGAAGCTTGTACTCCAGAACAATTTCTAGGAAGCTGTGCAGTTTTCTCCAAGGACTCACATGAAAAATGTTAGAGGAGACATAAATAAATAGCCAAATGGCCTCCTAATTTCCATTTAGAAGTAATAGCATCAGCTCAAGCATACTCTACCAAATATGAGTTGTTTTTCAGCTTCACTGGCATGACAGGAAAATATACTCTGCTCTATAAACAGATTATATGCTGCTTTATAAAGCTCTAAAATATTTTTTTACTTCTGTGACAGGTTTGATTTATTAGAGCTTATTGCTCCTGGTTTTGCCCTCCTAGTAAAGAAATAAAAGTTTAGGATCAAAAGAGCAGTGAAGAATTTGTTCTCATGAATGAGACTTTGAGTTTGCTAGAGCAGCAAGAGTCCTGAATTTGGATATTGGCCGTCCTCTGGCCGAGGTAGGTGCGTGTGCTTTGGCGACCTGCTCAAAGCCTTGCTTTGAAATTCTCTCCCAGTTGCTTTTCATAGCAGGGCATGAACCACGATGAAATCACTAAATTTGTGTTCCCTTGCTTTTGTTTAAAAAAAATTACTGCCATCCCTTAAAAGCTTGTTTTCTTTGTTGATTAAGCAGCAGTCAATTTTCCCTTTTCAAACAAGCACCGAGCAACAGCCTCTCGACCCCCTCGGATATTCAGGCTGCTGGCAAATACTAAAACCTCTGTGACAAACTGCAAAAAGCTCGACCTTTCCCCTTGTCCGGTGACCCCCTGTTCGATTTGTACTTTAGCTAACCAATACCTGATTAGATAATGCTCAGCTCTAGCCCCACAAAATGAGATAAAATTCAAATTTATGGCTTTTCATTTAAACTGATCTACAGCACTCTAATCATGACCCAAGCACAACTATATCACAACAAATTCTTTTTGTCCCAGAGTGTGTTTTATGGCTGAACTGTATAAATGGACACAATAGACATTGTTTTCTTGGACTTGCTCTGACAGAACTCTGTGTTGATCCCATAGGGAGTCCTGCTACGGGGGAATGTAGGAACAGGCTCCATGAAATTCCTCAGCCTCCTGCAGAAAATTTTTCTTTATCATCAACTGCATGGCAGAATTTAATAGCAGCAGTTCCCCTAGCTTCCACTTCTCTCCCAGGCTTATCCCAGTATCAACTCAGATGGATATCAGTTACAGAAACTGGAAGTCAGAAGTATCCCACAGCTGGAAATACCCAAAACTATAACAACCCTTTGCAAGGGGAAAAAAAAATCCTTTCCAAAAATCTAGTTATAGTCCAAATTTATGTGTAATTGTAAACTCTTCTCTTCAAGGTGAATGTAGGGGTTTTGGTTAAAATTTTTTTAGTGTAAGATTTTAGACTACCTAACAATACTAAACAATTGCAAAAATGGAGCAAATGTTTCATAACAAAATGGACAATATGCGCAGCATTAGAAAAAGGCTGAGGAAGACATCCATCTTTCCTTCCAAAACTGTTTTAATGCTTGTTTTCCTCAAAAAAAAAAAAATCTTTGAAAGCCAAATACCATTGTACATTCACTGTTCCAGTTTAAACTCAGATAAAGTGAAAAGACTGGGGTTTTTTAATAACTTAATCATCCTCTCTGCATTCACAGGGGAATCTACTCAAGAGGTAAGTACACAAATAGTAGCAATGGTGCTACCCTAATATGCGTTTCTTGGAGCACTGCAGACAAGAAATGAAGAAATGAGTATGGACACAGCAAACACTTTCTTTGGTCAATAGGACCAGGAGCAACACGAGCAGGTTGGGACATCCCTCCTTCTGAAGTTACCAGCTGGCTTCTATAGCACCATGAACTATGCTAGGAATTACAGGTAATCGAGCCTAAGAATATTGTGCCACAATCTGCATCAATACAATTCACTCATCAAACAAGTGGGAAGATTCTAGAACCTCTCATGCTACAAAGTTACTTAAACCCCACACCCAGCACCACACAAATTTCGGTTCTATCCTTCCTCCATTTAAAATTGAGTTGAAATGTCACCTTGATTATCAGCAACAGCAGAAGGAATTCTCATTTGTTAACTGACTTGTTGGCACCTGGCTGGACATACACATTATTTCTCAAGTGTACGCATTTAAGCAGAACAAAACCGCACCAGAAAAGCTTAAATTTCCAAGACCACACTTAAACCTCAGTAAATGACAGTTCTCCTCACCACCCCACACTGCCTTTAGCACTGCCTGAGCCCACACACCAATATCAGCTTCTTTCACCCTTTAATATCCAAAGCACAAGGCCAAGGAAGTGGTGGATTCCTGAGGAGTGTGATGATGAGCACCTGGGGTGGAATGGGCATCACTGAAGTCCTCTCCAGCACTACCAGGTTCCCCCACATCCCCCCCTTCAACTCCAACTATCACTGTGTGCCATTTTACTCACTGTATAAATTCTGGTAACCAGAATTTCTTTGTCTCTCTTCAACTGCAATAAATGTATTTAACCCACTTGTTGGAAAAATATTCAATTTCAAGTTCCTCTAAGCACTACGAAATACTTCTGGATGAGTGACCAAATTGCAGAAGGACTTGACTGTTGATTTTGTGTGATTTTGCTCCAACACTTTTCAATAGCTTGCCCCAGCTGTCCCAAATAAATAACACTATTCAAATGGCATGAGTCTTGCAGCTTGAAAGAGATTCAGGCTGCCAGCTGTGCTTCCAGCACTATCAAGATATTAATTTCTTGTCTGAATATCACAGACCCCAAAATCTGAACTATTTCAAGCAGGAAAACCAGTCTCTAATATCATAACATATTGCCAGCATCTAAGGGTGTGAAAAGCTAGATGGATTTCCCTCGATCTTAGTGGGATTTTCCTGTCCTGCACTACTTGAGTGTCCAGTCTAAAATACCTTAATTTTGGAATAATGTTAAACCTGCAAGTACAGCCATGTATCAACAGTTTCGCTTTAATTTCTGTTATCAATATTTGAGCTTAATTGTGGCGTGGTTAAAGGTCAGATTTTATGGTTTCCTGGTGCTTTTTCAAATAATAAAGATTTCTCACTAGCAATTATATTGCATCACAGTCTGTTAGCTGAATAGAGTGCTGCCAAGTCTATGATTTCTCCTGACACTATTCTGTCACATTGTCACAGGTCTCAAGAGTTTAAACAGCTGGATGGAAAGTTCGCAATGAACTCCCCGAGAGTTTATGGATAGTTAAGAGCAAACCAAGCTTCCATTTTCCACCATATCTGCAAGGCTCTGCTCCACAATGAAACTCCATTTTTCCTGGGAAAATGAACTCCCATCTCTCCAGAGGTCAGGCGTGCCCCCTGCAAACCCTGCACGGCTCCCCTTATCAAAAAGCAAAGGAAACGTACAGATGGAAAGCAGAGATTGTGCTCTGTTCCTACAGCACATTGTTAAAACATGAATAAAACCATGCAGGAACATTTGTTACATCATAACACAACAGCAGCACCACTTGATGTTTGAATCCCTGACCTGACCATGGACCAGGAGCTCAGACAGGTCTTCAGTGATAACACAGTGTGGAAAATGTTGCCCCTGAAGGCAGGGAAAGCAAGATCCAACACCTGTACTCGCCAAAGGAGTCCATGAGCTTCTTCAAGGAAAGGATTTCCCAAAGCATCTGCAGAAGTAACTTGAACCACACCATTGCCATGTGTGCTGGGTGTGGTGCTAGCACCCAAACCTACTTCAACAAATGAATGGCAGAATTCCCATTAAATTAAATGGACACAGAATCAACCCCCCCCCCCAGCTTCTGAAGCTCCCTAGTAGCCCAAAGTTGTTGCTATAAACTTGTTAGCAATAGCAAGTTTAGCCATACAACTCTATATTTAAGGGCTATTTTAATTGTTGCTGACAAAGTGGCAATTCACAACCCTGAAAGCAGCACCCAGTTTTGTTTCAAACCTATAATGAAGTGATTTTGCAAATCGCTCACCCAGAGACATAATACAGGACTATCCAAGACATGATTAAAAATAGTACAGAAACATTCCAACACTTTTTCCTCACTTTCCTCAAAAGGAGCATCACCTGCCAATATGCACCCAGACAGATTCCATGCATGAAGTGCAATATTAATTTCCAAATTTTTTCTTTTTCAATTTACAGTCATCTCCATCCAGAAAACCCAAAAGGCCACAAAGCAGTTTGTGCACACAAATATGCTTTGGCTGCTGCAGGATAAGACTCAAATTCTGCAAATATTTCTGTTTTTATAGACGGACACATAAGATCTCGACAGACCAAATGAATATACAGCATCTTACCTCCCAGCCATAAGTAGGATCTTTCAGGTGAGGCCGCTGCTCTCCTACAAAAGGGCCAAATTTTTCCCCTGCCTCAATCTTCCTTTTGGTCCATATCCCTAATCCTGCTCCAGGAATGTTGGACTCTCGGAGCTCAAACTCTGAAGGAATGGGAATGTCATCAGGAATGTATATTGGAGCCTTGTAAGGAGAGCTCTCCTTGGGTGTGAAAGCTTCGCTGGAGGTTGCTGGAGAAGACGGCTCTTGGATACTGATGGATGTTGGACACTGGACATTTGTAGCCTCTCCATCAGCTTCTGGCACTTCCCCCAAGGGAAGTTCTGGAAAGCTCTCATACAAACATTCATCACCTGGAAAAGAAAGCCAAACAAATAGGATTTGAAACAACCTGACAGCTTTTGCACATGAAACCCTTTCAGCCTGCACATGGAACAGAATGGACAGTTTCAGAGACTTCACCAATCAGTAATCCTGTGCCCTGGATAGAGCTGAGCCTTTTCTCTAGTGTAGGCCTGGGGGTAGCATGGTGTTTCTCAATACCCCTGACATCAAAAGTGGTTTGCATCATTGAACACAGGCGAGGGAATTGCACACAGATGTAAAGGCAGGCACAGCCCATGGTCCAGTCAGGTCTGGATGCAGCGCTGCACCCCGCACATGCTTTGAAATTACAATTGAAAGCCAGCATTACATGTTACATCTGAAATCTAAGAGAAGTGAAAAGCAGGAAAGCTTCACTGATCCTGCAGAGAGAGAGATTGAACCTAGAGTAGCCAAAATTAAGTTTGATGGCCTCCAATTACTCTTTGGAGAAAGGATCCAGCCTACCACACAACTCCTGGCAAGAGCTTCAGCTGATGTAAATCAGTGTCTTACCACTGACCGCCAAGAAATGCAATGGTCTAAAATAAGTTCAGGATCCAAACAGCACCTTATAGAGAACGTGAACCTTCTCCGCTTACAGTTGCAAAAAACCCTGGGGCAGATCCAAAACATATTAAAAAAAAAATCATCTCTGTGTCTCAGCCAGCAAATAAAAATAAAAAAAAAAAATAAAAAAACAAAACCAAAACAAAACAAAGCACTATTTTTTACAACTTAAAATATAAGACTGATTATAAATTCCTTTTAATCAGAAACTCTGAGTTACTTAAGCAGGGGCTTTCACTTTTTTTAATACAGTGTTCAACCTAACAAGACATGTATAAGGAGCAAAACAGCAAAGCTAACCAAAAATAGCTTCTTCCCTATTTAGATCCATTTAACTTATATTCATGTTCTTGGGTTTTTATACACACCATAGCTCATCCCACTTAATTGAAACAGGAGGTGAGAATACTGTTCTCCAAGGACTGAAACTGAGAGATCAGGTATTTAAAACCTGAGCTTGAGGATATTTGCATAATATGGTTGGCGCAGAAATGAAAGCGTTACACTGGGCTTGGCTTTCAGAATGACCCTGTTTCAGTGAAGAAACAGGAAACTTTAAAGTGTTCTTTCAATTTCTTGCTCATTTAAGAAACTATCCATGGTAGATTAGCACCGTATGCCTTTTCCACTGGAAACTGGTCATAGTCCATTGTCTCTCACATCTTTGTTACATATTATCTCACGGTTTTCTATCTGTACTTTCATGCTTCTGGTACTGCCTAAGACAAACACTGGGACATAACAAATCATTGGAATAGATTGCTCCCATCACAGGACTGGCAAACTGGATTCTTCATCTGTGAGCAATTTATTCACAGCCATGAACTGTTTTTCTTTCTTTTATGTGGCACTGGCTATGACCTCATACATGTCACAAGAAGGTTCAGCAACCCATTCCCTCTGCCTCCGGTTTGGCAAGCTCTGCCTACACTTTAACAATTGAACCCAATATTGATTAGTTTGTCACTTTCCTAATACCTGGCATTCTGAGAAGTAGAAAATCTTGACTTACTCCACCATTTAGCTGAGAATGACACAGAGAGGGATTTTTCCACTGCTTATGGTTCAGAAATCCTACCTGTCATAGCTGGCTTTGGCAATGATGCTCAAGAGCTTGTGAAAGAACTGGTGCAGAGATCTTGCTCTGTGCCTACCACTTATGAGCCCGTGCCATACCTTCCTGCCTCAGCACCACCTATCTGGGACTCCAAAGGGAAAGCAAAGAAGGAATGGAAAGGACAGAGACACAACTCTACCTGGATGCCACCACTCACTTTGCGCTGAGGCAAGCCCTTCAGCAGACATCTCTGATACAGCATGGCACTGCTGCTGCCCCCAAACACAGCCGTGCTCCAGCATAGTGGGACAGGTGACAGAGGTCCATCCACACCTCCTGAATATCCCCCAAAACTTGAATGTGCTCCCTGACTTTGCAGGCCAGCAGCAATGCTGCATCCACTCAGGGCAGGCATGCTCCCATTCAGATGTCTTCCCCCAGTTGTTTGGATTGCAGTCCTGCCTAAAAGACTTCAGCTGTTTTTGAAACAGGGGTAAAAAAAAACCTAACCCATGTATACACATGGGGTGCAGGAAGAGAAATCACACAAGGAAAGTGATCTGGATGATGATAAGCACATGGCTCACTGGACGGGGGGCGCTGGGGGTAAAAACTTCAGGCATCTAAATCCCACTGATTTTCCATGACAGCTGGGTGCCTGACACTCAAACTCCTTAAAAAACCCATCTCACACAGTCACTGCTGTTGTCCCTGTCCTGCAGAGCAGTGTCCTGTAAAAGTAAGGCTCTCTGTGTCCCACAGTCAACTCTCCTTCACAAAATAACAAAGCATCTCAGCCAAATAATTTGTCACAGCAAGCAATGACCTGCTCTGTGCCTGTCCCAGAGGGCCACCTTCCTCAGCTCCACTTGCCAGCAGTGCCTGCCCACAAGCCAGCACAAGCTGAGCCTTAAACATTCAGCAAGCACAGCTTTACAGATGTTTCATCTTCCCCAGGGACAGTCCAGTTTAATTTCTCTCTCGCAGACTCAAAGGCCTCAGTTATACTTATCTCAGTCATTCTGGCTACACTCGTTTTTAGCCATATAGGGTCAAACCTGCAGCTGATAAATTGGCCTCTGAAAGCCTGGCAGAGAGACAAGTCCGTTTGCTGGGTCTATTGTGCCTGCTTTGATTTCCAGCAGCCACACCCGATGTCGTCGTTAAACATGGGCTTTCAGCTTGAAAGCTCTGGAAAATATAATACTCCTCTATGCCCCAAAGCTCTAAGTGTGGGTAAAATGGATTACTGAAGTAGTCCTTTGCCTGAAATAGCAACGTATTCTAGCAAAAAAAGCCTCAAAATAGACAGAGAGTTGAATTATGACTGACCAAGAGATGGGAAGACCATTAAGACATATTTGTGAAATTAATGAGAGAAGCAGCTGTATTAAAATCAATGTACATGAACCAAGATTCTATTTGTAGTTTTCAAAGGGTATATGACTATTTTTCCTAAAAGTTACACCTACATGGGTCGGCAGGACTTCCAGCAAAACCACTGGATATTGACTGATAGAAAACCTTTGTAAGGTTAGAATTAGACACAGGCACTGTGCTGATAAGCATCATTTTCACAGAGAACTGCAAATTGTTCACACAAATAGCACTGCAGTTTTGAAATTCAAGATGGTCTCTTTAAATTTCAATAATGATTCCCCACCATAAATGGGATGAAATAAAAAATGAGGCCCCTGATATGGGAACAGATGAGATTAGGTTATGTGGAAGCTTAGATATTCATCTCCATGAAATTATTCACCACTCTTTTACAATAAAAACATGAGCAAGCTTCAAAGGAAACCCAGGATTAAAGGTTAATTGCTCCTAAAAGGCCAGGGTGGACACCTGTGTTTGCACTTTTGTCACAACCTTGCCCACCAGCAGGAAAGAGCCCACGTGGCTGGGGATGTGCCTGATGAGGATGGGAGAGTGACACGCCAAAACTGCCTCTGGAGCTCCAGGGCCTGGGGTCATTCCAAGACTGAGAGGCCTTCTGTGCATGGTTGGGAGGAGGAGGGGACTTCCTTCCATTAGGATGTTGCTTAGTTCAGACCAGTTTTCCTCTCCAAGAGCAATTAGGTAAGAGGCACTGATGACCATGGCAGAGGTTGAACACAGCCCAGTGCTGCTGTCAGAGGTGCAATGGGCTCCTGCCCAGCAGGGCTGTGCCTGGCTGCAGCTGAAATGACACACCACAGCACCTCACAGTGAGCAGATGTGCTGGTCTGGTACACTTATCTGTGTTCCAGGGCAGCCTTAAGCTCAAACTTCTCACAAAGTCTTGCAGGGATCAAGTCTACACCCAGATGTCCATGGCTGAAGCCAGTTGTAAAAAAGAGAAGCATATCCATAGGAAATTCCGCTCTCCTTTTTTCCTCAGGTTGTTTGTGCCTAAGTAGATACATTCCCAAAGTCACTACTGACTGATAAACACTCTAGCACATAAATACAGTTCTCTGCACTTGGATTCATGCACGCTCTTTGCAATGAGAAGAGCCACACAGTTTCATGCCTGCAGCTTCTCAAAGGTGAGATGACGCCTTAGTCCCAAAGATTAGGCACCATGAGGGTACAACTGTGATTGATGGAAGAATTCCATCGCATGTCAGGAGCTTTGAGCTCCACTAGCTCTATGAACCATGCCTTGTACCAGCCTTCAGCAAGGGTGCATTAATGAAGGCTTTGGGATGGTAGGATCAGGTGAATTATCCCTTTTCCTGCAGGAGGTGAGTGTGCACCTGAATGTACCACAAACTCCTAAATCAGAACCTTGAAAGAGACCAGTGAGCATTTATAATTGTTTGACCTAATATCACCATTCAGTGCAGAGGAAATCAGCCAGGAGTATTTGCAGGGATATCTGAAAAGGAGACAGGCATTTCCTGTTGCATACAAATGGACACCTTTATCTGAATTTCTGTTTGAACAAGTACTATAGAAAAAAAATTGCTACAGGCAGAGACTGATTGATTATGAAATATATCCACATCAGTCTAGAACACAGAAGGTCAAGAAAAGCAGAAAATTATGAGAAGAAAGCCCATTATCTTCAAAAGGAATTCTTAGCTAGTTGTGAACAAAATGGGAGCCATCTGACTGTCCACACAAGGTAGGCACAGCTCAGAGGGGGCCAGAGGAGACATAAAGAAGGATCCTTAGCTTTAGAAACGTTTAGAGATTGTGTTGCTATCTCCAGGCACAGGAAGGACTCCAGCCAAGGGCTACATTACTCTACTTGAACACTTTATCAGTCAAAGCACCTGAAACTGGTTTGTGCTGCTCCCTTTTCACAGAACTGTTCTGGGGAGCTGGACCTATTGACGGTTATTTATTATTATTTGTACTGTAACCCAGTCTGGTACCCCCAGGCAGGACCCCATTGTGAAAAGCATTGGCCAGACCTAATCAAGTGAGATTAGATTCTAACCAGACTAGAGCTAGTAATTCCCAGTTAGGTGAAAATCATAAAACATGGAAGAGAAACACTGTTTTACAAATGGCAAGTTCCATTGTACAGCAAAAGAGATTAGAAGCACGTTTAGAGATAAACACAGCACTTGAAGTGGTTCTGAATCATTACTTCAATTACCAAGGAAAAAATACTTTCACAACCATTAGCCTTCAAACACATGGGGATTTTGCATATTTGTATTACTTGACCATATCAAGCATGAGAAAACCAAAGCTATCCAAAACTCACTCAAAAGGTCCCACCCCAAAAACCACACTCATGCAATGAGACCAAGGGGGACCAAAGCACCCACGTGGTGGTCCCAAAGGCCAGATTCTGATTTTCCTTACACAACTGTTATTTTAGATTTTCACCAAGGAATAAAAAAGATCAGTGTCTGTCCTGGAGTAAACCAAAATGACTCAAATTTCTTTGGATTGACACTAATGTAACAAAATGAGAGGGAAATGTGGTGCCCAGATTTCAGTCTTCCCTTCATGTTCCTGAGACTGCTGATCACAGAAGTCATTCTCCCAGCAGAGCTCCCACACCTCAGCCTTGAGCCACAGCAAGCAAACCCTTCTGCGTGCTGGCAGAAGAGGGAGTTGTAGGAAAAGCTGCACAGACAAAGGCAGGAGAAAAAGGCAGCTCGAGGTGGCCTGAGCACATAAATCACCAGTTTCTTATGGTGCTGCCCTGTGGGCAATATCTACATGAAATGCAATGGGAGCTCAGCCAGGGTCACCTCTGGAGCACCCCATGCCAAGGTCATCAAGTGGCTTCAGTCTGTGCACATCAGATAATTCACATTAAAATCCTTTCTTGTGTGGGAAGCAGCTTTGGCATCCCAAATCATAATGTCTGCAGAAAACAACCCTGAAAACAGAGGCTCATACTGGCAGCAGAAGGGAGCTCCTGATGAGCACCAAGCACTCGGGAGAAATCTGTCTACAGGCAAGTGAGAAAAGAAGCTGAACACGCTCTACAGCATCAGGTCTTTAAGAGAGGATAATTTCAGCATTGCCAAGTGTTGGTACCAGACCAACAAAGTTCTAATATAGTAACTGTGTAGGGACCTGCCTGTGGTCTCTGGCAATTCTCACCATCAGCCCCTACAATAACTAGTAGCGTTCGGTGCTCTGTCTAGTGTCATTCATGTCTAATTGAGCAGCACAGTCCAAAGCATCTGATGGGGACCAGACGCTGGCTTTTAATTAGGGTCCAGCACTGAGAGACTGTGGGTCAAATTCTACTTTCATTTGCACAGGAGCTGCTCTCCTTGATGCTGGTGGGGGGGAAGTTGCACCTGCATAACTGAAAAGTAAAATTTGTCTTCTTGTGTTCCTGTGCACTTTTCCATATAAATTACTGTACTACATGCAGCAACAAAGGTTTATAAATGTTGGCTGGCATGCACTGAATTTATTTACAAGTTAAGTCTAATTTTATTTATAGTTCCAGTACAATCATCTCTGGTAGAAATATTTATGTTATCTGTACTTCTGGTGTGTTAGAGCCTACTGGAATCATAAACACAGCTGAAAAATTATTCGCAGTTAGCAGGGTTTAAACTACCCATTATATCACTAGCTAGTGCCAATAAACTTTGGTGCTGGTTGATAAAGTTTCCTCTATGGAATAAATATATATTTGACTTTCAAAACCTTTCCTGGGTTACACAGAGTGGGGGGTAAGAGAAGAGGGAAATGCCAGCTGTAGGATTTGATATACTGAGAGCTGGATCTGCAGCTAGCAAGGAGTCTGGAGAGATCCACACACAGGCTGGGAGGCAGCCTAAAGCATGCTGAAAGGAATTAATAGCTTAAATTTGTATCTTGGTAAGATATTTCAGCTGAGGGGAGCAGCTAACACATACTCACTAATGCCTTTTATGACTCTTTATATCGAGTAGCCCCAAGCGGGGATGGGGGGGGGAGGGATTTCTGCCTTGAAATTTTTAGCCCTGAGTCCTGATCAGGAAAAATGGATTAAGGGAACCAGCTTTTGTTCATTGTTTGATTGCCATAATGGTAAACATGACATATATTCTCACACTGACATGGCACAAGAAGCCAACCAGCTCAGGACAAAACTAAGGACAAGAAGGTTAAACGTGAATTAGTGAGACCAGCCACTTATACACAGAAAATACCAATAAGGAGCAACATTTAACTAAATCTGGATCAGCTGGGGTAAGAGAGAAAAGATAATGAACTTTAACAGTCCCTGCCACAGTGAAAAACTACTGCTGTAAAAGAACATTTTAAAATCTAAACGATTACTTAAACCTACAGCATTATAATCAACACAAATTAAACTTTATCTCGATGTAATAAATCAGTGTAACTGAACTTCTTTTTACTCATTAGTAGACCTTTACTGTTTTAAACTGAGATGTGTCACAAAGTAGCACTGGAAATCACACGCCTCCAACAGAAAGCATAATAAAATATGACTATTCTACCAAATTATAATGAAGACAGATAACAAAGTGAATTATAAAACAAAGGTTATAGATAGAGACTGAGCCTTGTAGAGGTAATGACTTTTAATTGGATTGAGTTTATCATATTTTCAGAGGTACAGCACAACCAGAAGAAAGGATTAGAATTATTTCCACATTTCATTATTTGGCATAATGAGAAAACAGAGGGAGGTCCACATCCCTGATGTGTTTGGTAAGCCACAGGAGATGTTGAACATGTCAGTATCTGGTGGAGTACGGTCCTGAGACACAAATGCATTTGCTCCCTTATAATGCAGCAAAGTGTAATCACTTGGAAAAAAAAAATGGAAAGGGGAAAAAAAGCCAGGTCATGAAGTTTTGTTTCAAAAGCACATTATGAATAAAAAGGAATTTAACCCCTTCCTGCCAGAAGGCACTTCAGCACTAGCCTGAAAACACCCATCCATCTACTTTGAGGAGCTGAGCAGTTCCCACTCTAAGAACCAAGACCTTAAAAAAAAAAATAACCAGTGATAGCTCAGTGACCCCATCCTCTCTCTCACACCACCAGGGCAAAAACACCCTGAGGAAGACACTGGGGAAGGGACCTGCGCTTCCTGAATCCCAAAGAGACTGCACTCCAACTGGGAAGAGTAGGGAACAGAGACCAGTGGGGAGAAGGCAGCTCAGAATATTTTGAGTTGGAAGGGACCTGCAAGGACCATCAAGTCCAAACCCTGGCCTCACACAGGACATTCCCAAAATGCTGGGGATAAAAGAATAAGACCTGAGAGATTATCAGAGAAGGATGTATCTGGTCCTGAGCTATTCCCCAAGTATTCCAGGGAGGGATGGACTTTTGGGGAGCAGCTTTTGAAAAACCGAGCTGCTGTAGAGCAGAGTTTCGCACCAGCAGCCAGACAGCTTTTTAATTATGCAGTTACAGTGAAAGAGCATTAATTATACTCAAGTGACACTCTGATACACTGTAGTTAAGTCCTTGAAGCACTAACAGAAGTACTCATAACAAATACACTAATCAGGAAAAGTATTGGATAATTAATCCTACAATACTGTCCACTTCAAAAACTCAAGGTCTGGCAGGACTGGCTTCCAGCATTTGTTTCCGAGGAGATACAAGGCCACAATTTTTCCTGAAAGCAGCTCCTCAGCAGAAGGTCACCCAGTAACATGCAGGATGTACTTAGCTGATTGGAAAATCATGAATCTCAAGAGCAGCTATACTTTGTGTCAGGTGTAATCTGCAGCATTCTGGGGCATTAGTATATGATTATATCCACTATATTCTTTATTTTTTTACAAAAAACCTTTGGGACAGTTTTATTTTATCATGCGTATGCACATTTATTCATGTATGACAACAATGTTTTGGGTGGGATTACTGTAAAACTTGAATGAAATTTTTTTCCTGTTTGTCTTCATGAAACCCAGGACCTAGTCTGGTGCACTTTGACAAGTTCTTCTCATTGAAATGTCACTCAAAAAACCCACACATTTCCAGAGTGCAAGAATCTTCGTTTCATTTTTTTTTTCCAGGCAAAAACTATAGCATTCTGAACTGGATTTATCTACATTATCTCCATCACCAATTTGTTCCAGAACCTGCTCATTCTTCAAAGCAGTTCCACAATTTATTCTGACATAATTCTACCTGTGCCAGCCACATATTCTAAATAAACACTAATTAACTTTTAATCTCAACAAAATATTCACGGTTAGTAAAACATATTTGGGTTTGCTGCCCCATTTTGGAAGGCTGGTCTGTCCCAACAAACAGGATTTATCTTAATGCCAGTGGGACTTTTGTCTGAGTTTACCAAAATGTTCATTTCAATGGTGATGCAGATAAGGTTTGTCCATGGAAGTGACACCGTTTACTGCATGCATCCAAGCCCAAATGGGGAAAAGCTACTTGCTTCCCTACAGCAAGCCTCAGACTCCATGGTAGGATGACTTTAAACAAGGATGGAGGCAAAAGTAAACCCCGCCCATAAAGTACATCTAAATTCTCAGTTACCTTTCTAAGTTAGTTTATTTTTCTAGGAAGTGTGCATACATGAGTGCAAGGAGCTACAAGAATCTGTAGCAATTATTTTTCTTGGCCTTTGTGTAAGAGGACAAGGAGAAACACCAGGGCTTTTTTGCAGCCAAGACTTCTATACGGAGATAAAATATGGGCCCAGTTCCTACATCATCACAGGCTTCATGTGCTTCAGCTCAGCTTAAGATGCTGCACTGCCTCAGTGCCAGTGGCCACAGCTCCCTCCCCATGCCCTGTCTGCATCCTCTCTGGTGCAGAGAGGTGCTGCAAAACAGAAGTTAGGTTTCCCCTGAAAATCCTTCATTTTCTCTCCACTCTTCCCCCCATTTCTTTCCCTTCCCTTCCTTTTCTCAGAGAGGTTTCATTTTCTTTCCCATGTCGTTACCCAAAAATCATGAAAAAGGAAAAGATTCAGAGAAGTTGAAGGGAAAAGAAAATTCCAAATCCCAAATATTACAACTCTGAGTTTTGCTGAGCAATTGGGAGATTTGTTTTACAAGGAGAAGTGTTTAAAGAAATCTGGCAAATTTAGGATGTTGTCACCTCTTTCCTATAAAATTGTAATTTGGAAACTTCTCCAAGGGTGTTTGTCTGGCTGTGTTTTTACTTAGCACATCTCTGAAGGGTGAGCTCTCTGTGGTTCAGTGCTTGGAAGTTTTTAACAGTATCTAAGAGCTTCCCACTCTTGCCTCTCTTCCATGGTCCACAGCCAATGTTGGGAGATGCTTGTTCTCTCTTTAACAACTATTTTCAACCTCAGCCAAAAGCCCTTCACTTGGACACAGAGCAACACCTCACCCTGTTCACCCTTTTCCCTCTTCTTTGGAGGAAAATGAGCAAAATGGATTACATCCATCTGCACTGCTGAGCTCACAGGAGAAACTTCTTCTGGAGCTCTCAAGCACCAAGAGATTGCCCACATGTCATGTTTGGAGAGCTCTATGCAAGCCAAAGCTCCGCAGATGGATATCACAGGCACAGAAACCACCGGGGTGGTTTTGGCCAGCAAAGCCCAGAGTTTTCCAAACCCAGCTAGTCAGAAAAAGATCGAGAAGATATTTCAGCACACACAGGACTAGCAGGAAAGACCTCCTGAGCTCTCACCCCCTGGGTCCATCAAAACCGCAGAGTCTTTGCTTATACTGGGAGCGGGTAGTTCTGACGCTGCACACTCAGTTGCTTTTGCAAACATATCCAGTAACAAATTCCCCCATTCCCTCTTGGGTTTCCCATTTCTTCCACAGGATCATATTATCTCATTTGCCTCAGATGAGCTCCATGGTGAACAGCTCATCCCTCCCCAGTGCTTTGAAGATGCAAAGCAGGACAGTATGGAAATGCCAAGAGCTCCCGTAGCACCAGTAGCCTGTTGGAAGGCAGGAGGAGTGACAGTCCTTGTTCTGATCACAACCCCCGTCCAAAATCAACAGTGACACCAGTGTGAAACCAGAACGAGACTCCCGCTGTGAAACAGTTAACATCAGTTAGATCTATTTTGACTTAAAAAAAAAAGATTAAAAAAAAATGGGACTGCAGTTTATTTTACATGGCTTCCTGGTCAAAGCCTCAAACATTCTGTAGATATTTATTAATACATATTAACTGTAAAGAAAGTTAACTGCTAATGTAATTTATTTCCCTCTTTGTTCCATACACCTTGTATTGCTTTCTCTGAAGCTGTTGATCTTGGAGAATTGGAGGGGTCCTGGGGAGCTGGTAACAGAGAGCAATAAATCAGCACTCTGAAAGCTTCTGGTTCATCCCAATAACTTGGAAGAAAATTTGAAAAATAATCTTTTTTTTTCTCCTCCCTCCTTTCCAAACTGGCAATCTTCACGAGCTCCATTGTTTTCATGTGCAGGCTGATATATGACAGCTTAAATAAATACATAGTTCTTAATGGAGTAAATTCAGCCTTCGTGTAATTGGATGCCATGCCATTAGAGACCTTGGCCCAGGCAGTGCTCTCCATCCCCAAGGATCTCACAGGACCTTTCAGACTCAAACTAACAGGAGGTTGTTATATACTTTAATTCTACCTATTATGTCACTGCCGACTAATCCTCTGTTATAAAGAGTACTTAACTTTATATCTATTTATGTTTACGGACATGGATTTAAGTACTGTTTATAATGACAAGAATGTATATATACAACATGTATATGCAATATAATATATATATAAACACAGAGACACATCCTAAATCACAGAAGTGGTGGAGTCCTTCAGCAAAAAAAGCTTGAGAAGCTGAGGGTTTCTTATGTCAGGAAAATGATGTGGCTTTTCCTGAAATTGTTCTGAAAGTGACTTGAATTCCTTCTGTCCAAATTAGAGTTAAAAATGCTCAGAAATTTTCAGGCTAGACCATTACACTTCATAAAGCCATAAGTTGTCATATAAGAGGTCTTGTGTTAGATACCCCTCATTGCAGCGCCAGTGTCTCTACCAGGAAAGAGAGAATTGCAGTGATACAATTTGCTGCTCACAGAAGACACTTCCAGGGGAAGGAAGTAGAAGGAACAAATTGCATTTTTAAGTTTTCCCTGGTCAGTTCATTAGAAACTCAAACCAAATAAAAGCAACTGCTCCTAGAGCAGTTTTCAAAGCAAGCATCACACTGGTATTTAGCTGATCTTCTCCACACTGCAGTGAACCTCAGTTCAGCAAGTTTGGTAGGGCCATGCATAATTCCAAGGACATCACAGGAAGGAAATCCAAGCATTGCCATGCAAAGGCGTTCAAAGAGCTCTCAGAGCACATCCGTATCTCTATATCACCTTCCGCAGCCATGGAGGTGAACAGAACCAACCCGGAGACACAAAAACAATCAGTTCCATGTTTGGAAAATAAGCAATTTGTCTGGATTTTGCATCACTTGGTCCCACCTCACAGAGCCGCAGTCCATACATGGACCACACCCCACATGGCAAAAGGTGGATATGAGCAAATTGAGCCTTCCAAGGGCTCTAAAGCAAGGACTGAAATGTGGTGAGCCCTACACAAAAAGCCCATGTTGGGTATGGATAGAAGTTGCATTGTAGTGAGGACTGTGCGCTGCGGAAAGCTCACCTGGAGGAGGGGAAGTTCAGGGCCAAGCACAAGGATGAGCCTGGCTGTAGGATTCCTCCCCAAGGAACTCTGCTCAGAGCTGCCTGTGCCACCCCTCACACCTCATCATCCTGGTTTTTTCTTGTTGAAGCCAACACCACTCCTCCCCAAAATCAGTGGAAGCACCAGAATCTCACTTGTATCAAGCTCGAGAGAGCACAACCAATAGCCCAAAGTTTGAGCAATATTTCCAAAAATAAAAAAATATTTGAACCAAGCTCTGAAAGGACCTTTGGCCTCTTAGAAAGTGCCTCCAGAGAGGACAACTCCAGGGCTGAGACCATCAGAGGTGCTTCCAGTTCCCAGACTGGGCTGACAGACTCCCACCATGCTGGGGAGCCTGTTTCCATCCCCTGCTTCCCCACCAGGGGCTTCATCTCAGGATTAACCTTGTGTTGTCTCACCAGAGGACAAAACCCCAACACATATGCAATCAGAGGAAATTTTGCAGGAGGAAAAGGGCTCAACATGCTTCTTTTAATCCAGGTATTTTCGCTGGGAGGATAGACCAAAAAAATACCATTTGTTGTTTAAAGTGCAAATCCCAGCAACTACTTTGAACGGGAGCATTTGGTAGCTGACACATCTACGGATGTTTTAAATCATAAGGGCATCCACTCCATTTTAGTTTTAATGTGTTTGTGTGCGAAGTTCTTTGTCATTCCAGCCCACCTGTCTCAGGGCACAGAAATCAAAAACAGGACTAACTCTCAAATTTCACCTCAATTTAATCCATCACAGAAAGCAGACCGGTTTTACACTATATTAAAAAAAAAAGCACCAAAAAAACCACCAGGACATTTAAACAAAGTGACACAGATCATCAGCAGATCAACTGAAAATGACAGCTCAATCAAACAAATGTATGTTGAGAATTTCCACAGGGCAGCTCTAGCTGCAGCCAAACCAAATTTGTTTAGTATACATAAGTTAGCTGCTTAGAGACATTCAGTATGCTGCTAGCCAGATGATGACTTTCCCAGATAAACATCTATTTAACCAAATATCCCCCCACCCATGGAAGTGCTAGCAGAGTTTTGATGGATTCTAATCTCTTAAAAATCTGACTTCACTCTGGTGGCAGGCTGGTACCAAACCCACCCACATGGCCCTTAACTAAAAATAACTAAACATTGCTTTAAAGAAAGTGTTATAACCACCAAAAGCTAGGCAAGACTCTATAATCCTGATGGAGTGCTTCTGGCTGCCAATAAATTCACAAAGTGGCATAAGGGTGAAATACAAATTAAGAACTTGGGAAGCACCAGAGAAAACTGCACATCTTGTGTCATATATCAAGTATACAGAGAGGAGGGGATTTGTCCAATTCCTCCTTTAAAGCAAGGTATTCCTCTTGAAATCAATGAAAAAAATCTCCTATTGACTCCAGAAATGCCACATAAATCTTGTGCTGAGGAAATATATTGATAAGAGCTCCCCTCTGTGATTTTGCCCTGCTTCAGAACAGATTTTCTATGGTGCCATTTTGTAACAATCAAAATTTAAAAACCGTTGGGATGATGAGGAAGCAATTTGGCAAATTTAGTTTAAAAGTCATTAAAATACACAAGAAGTTTTAGCCAGACTCTCATGCTCGAACAAAAGAGGTTTCAGTTTAGACAACAGCAGAGCTCTGGGTAAAAATCAAGGCATTGGATTTCAGCCAGCCTAGAAGGATTTTATCCATAACTACTGAAATTAGTGACCAAAAGCCCATCTGATGTGAAATAGCCAGATTTTATTCAAGGTGAGCATTTTAGGGACCAGTGGTGCACTTGCTGTTCACCCAGCACGTGTACACACATAGTTCAAGAATGACTGTCCAACCAACAACTCCAAAATGAATAAGGGACAGAGAACGACTGGCTAACACAAAGATTTGTAATATAAATTATAATTTTGGTGGAAGCCTACATTTAATTTTTTTTAGGGTTGGGTTTTTCTTTCAACTTTTGATTTGTTAAAATAAATTACTCAAAAATAAAAGCTACTAGGCAACACATATCCGCTCTTCAAAGTTCTGTCAAACAAAAGAGTGACTATAAAGCACATATTCTGATGGACATCTGCTTGCTATTTAATATCCACAAAGAGAGTATTTACAAAAAAATACAAATCCAACAAATTAGGAGGCCTGTGATGCTGGAGCATCCCAAGATGTGGTGTTTACCCAATGATCAGAGGAATGTGGGATGGCAATGGAGAGAAGAGATGCTTACAGATATGTCACAGCTTATTTCCTGGGGGGGAAAAAATGCACCAAAAGGTCATTGTAAGTGATGTAAGCAACCTAAATAACTAGTAACCAACGTGGAGGTTGCCTGAGAAAGCCAAAACCAGCTACAGTGTGCCAGCAACAAGAGATGTATCACTGCAGGCTCTCATTACGGCAGAGGAGATCAAGGTGCCCCTGCTGGAATGCAGAAATCCCAGTGTCCTGTTCTTATCATCAGTATCAGAGGTCCACAGACTCCAGGAGATGAATAAAAGGAAGAATTTTAAAGTGTCAGAGTCTGATGGGACTGAGGGAGAAAGAAAATTCCTTAAATACCCACATGGTGGGAGGAGCTTGCTGTACTCAAAAATGTTCACTGTTGAACACTGCAGGATTTCCTTAAAGTATCTGTTTGGGGGGAGTTTAACTCATGAGTTTTGAGTGCATAATTGTGCTTTTGCCAAAATTTGCACATTGACATATTGCTAGGGAAAAAAACCATGGGAAAACAAGGATGAAGGATGACAAAACTCAAAGTCTTAACCTTCAGAAGGGTTCCTGCTGGATATTGGTTTTTTCAAATGCTGTTTCTCAAAGTGCAAAAGAGCCACTTGATGATACAGTACAGAAATCACAGAGCTCAAAGTTCATATTATTTTGAGTGGTACAAGACTATTTTTATTCTTTTCCCCTTTCACTGCCTGTGAACATAACACTAAAAAAGGTGTTGTCCATGCAACTGGAAAACAAACAAGATGTGAACTCCCAAATTAACACTTGGAAGAGAAGAGAAGCAACTGCAAAAATAAATAGGATTTTAGACAAATTAACCTGGTCTACACAGAACAGCAACAAACAAGAACAACAACAAAAACTCCAAACATAAAATTACACACTCCCTGAAACTCTTCCAAAACAACAGGAAATGGTAAATTTTCCTTGTTTTTAGCAGTATGGTTGCTTTCAAATTTTATGTCTAGAGACACAAACCAGCTCAGATGAAATCCATGCAACTCCAACTATTACCATCCCCTTTTTCTCTAATCCAAACAAATTACACATAAAATACAGTTCCAGACTAGTTGAGCTGCTGTGTGCGCTCCATTGACAAACACATCAAGAAGGGTGGTGCAGATTATCACTGGTAGAGGGGAAAGCAAAGATCAAACCATAAAATCTTCATGCCTATTGACAAGAAGTTTGTCATTTAAATCTAATTTTTATTCATTTGAGTAAAACCATTTTACTCTTAGGGAGATAAACACACAAGCTCAAGGAGACAAACAGAGCATACAACCCAAAAAGACACCTTTGGCACACCGCTCCTTGAAGAGAACATGCCCAGAACATATTTTATATGTGTATGGGTAAATCTGCTTCCTTTTCTCCCACTGGCCTGGCTCCCTAAGGTGCAGAGCACCCACCATGCACATGGCAGGAGTCCAGAAATCCAGAGTTGCCTCAAAATGCACAACCAAACCAGCAAACCTTTTGCAATTTGCCAAGATTATTAGACACCATCAGCAGCATTCACAGCCTTGATTCAGAGCTAATTTAACCCAGTCCAGACTAGAACTGAATCAGCTTACAGTGTGCATTAAGAAGCTTAATATGAATAAAGATGATTGTAGAAGTCAACGTAGGCAAGAGCTAGAAGCAAGAAACTCAGCTTCATAACCACGACCAACACAAGGAGATCTGCAGAAATCAAAGCACAGGATGCACTATGGTTTCCACTGCATTCCTCAGCCTCAGAGATCTGCCAATATTTTGCACGTAAGCACACGGACCTTCAAAAGAGCCGGGTTTGTCCCAAGAAAGTACAAAACAATCACTACAAAGGCAAGCAATGAAAAATCCTCCTCCTGAACAAACATGCCATAAAAATGAAGTATAAATCACAAAACCCAAATGAAAACAACCACTCCCCCACCCCAAAATTGCCCAAATAATGGGATGAGGAAGTTTTCTCTGATGAGATTAAATACTGCAAAGCTCTTTCCAAGCCCAGTAACAAACTACTTTAGAAGCAGTGGCAGAAAGCAGCACAACAACACTGAGCAATGCAGGGCAGCACAGAAGCAAAGTAAGGATTGATCCAGAGCCCTCAGACAAAAGCTTTACCTTCCCTCAAAATGCATGGAAAAGGCTTCTCACAAGTGTGCCACCTTGCCTAACTCCACTCTCAGGGGTTTGTTGCTCAGGTCAGTGGAAGAAAAATGAAGCTAACAAATGTTTTTGAAAACGCCAGTTCCTGAAAGCAAACTTATTACACTGAGGCTTGAGCACCATCAAGCACAAAAGTCCAGCATCGCAGCTCGAGACAAAATGCCAGACCTTCACACAAAGCACCTCTCTAAGATTATTTCCCCAACTCAGCAGAGAATAGAGAGAAATAGGTCATATATCACAGGAGCAAAGCAATGCCACGCTCAGCAATGAAATTCCTTGGGACAAAGGGTGTCCACATTTATTCTACCCCACCATCCCTCAACATATCTCAATCTCACAGCAGGTCAGATGCCCACCCCTGTCTGCCATATGTAGCCAGGGGTGCATTATGGCTGGCAGCAACAGAAAGGAGAGGGAAGATGTTATAATGAGTCTTTACTGTCTTTTGCCTTGTTTTAAGCATTTATAGTGTTCCTTTTCAAGTATGTGAAACCAAACAAAGCAGGCAGATGCCTATGATTTATAACAAAAGGGGTTACAAACATGGACACCAGGCCAGGAAATCCATGCCTGTTATTATACATCCACCAAAAGCACTGGCCTCACGGTGACCTGCTCCACCAGGACACTGGGGCACCAACACGGTGTTTGGAGGCACCTTTCACTCAGCTCTGCCAGGGTGGAGTCCTCACTCCATCACTCCTGTAGAGAAGGTGGCCCTCCTTTTTACCCTCTTCTTACTAGAAAGCTCATTTCTGGCCTCAGAATATTCATAGACACTTTATTGCCCATTTGTACTTGTTCCAGCACTGTCCTTTAGCTTAAATGATTTTCTGGGAGTGTTTGTCACCTTCAGTATCAGACATAACCTCTATCAGCCTTCATTTTCCTCAGCTGCACAAGCCAAGCTTTTTAGCCTATTCTTGTATTCAATTATCAATCATCAGCTGTTCAATTAGAGACGGTGCAAGTCTAAGACCCAAGAGTCTCAGGAAGAGAAATATCCCAGCCACTGTGACAGAGACAACATGAAGTTGTGTCAGGAACAAGTATACAATGAATCCATAAATCAGGAGAGAAAGCAGGGGCAAGAGGAGAATTGAAAGCAGCATCTCCCCTTTCAGTGGGTTAATGTGACTTCTTCTCACTTTGCTGCAGAAATCACATCCAGGACAAGTTGCTTTCAGGAAGCAATTACAGGGAAGCAGCAGTGCAGAAGATGGATCTGTTTCTCAACTCTTCCACATGTCACTTCTCAGGAAGGAGCTGGTCATGGGGCTCACAACTTCAAATCCAAATATTTCCAAAGGAAAACATCTCTAGATGTGAATATTATCTACTGGCCACACAGGATCTGTAGTTACACAAACTATTTGGAAGCATTTTTGTGGACCAATCCAAAGAGCAACAATTAAATTCTGATCTCTCTGCTGTTAAAGGCAAACTACTGATTGATTACATGGGGCAAGATGTCATCTGTGCTCTCTGTTCCACTATTACCAGGCTGTGTCATACAAATTTCACGTGTCCCATGCATGTAGGGGACAAGCACTATGGGCAAGATCTGTAATATGCAACTGTAGGAGCTTGAGCTAATGTTTTCAACATTTCTATTTAAACTGTCTTTGAAAATTAATCATAACCAAAGATATTTTCAGCCATATTTCTATTTTGTTCAGAATGCAGGTAACTCCATCAAATAAATATATATCTGTGTGTCTCAGGGCAGAGAGGAACCTTTCATTACAAAGGCCTTTCTTAGAAGAAACTTGATCTTACTAATATTAAAAATCTATTTTATAACATGGTTCCCTTCCATAATAAGTTTCCTGAGATTTATTTTCATTCTACTGTGAAGAAAAAAAAAAAGAGACCCAAAACTCTGAAACCTGAGAAGCTTCTGTACAAATAAGTAACATCTTCCAGCCAGCTGAAAAGATCATGCATTTATTCTACTCAAGTTAAATGCATCCTAAAGAAGCAAAAATTCCTTTCAATTAAGACATTTCCCAGTATCATTTTATTTTTCAGAAGGGTACAGTGTGAATCTGCAGCAGGTGCACATGACTTTTTCTAGCATTCACTCAGAATAAGTAAGCCCATTTTAACTCCTGGGTGTATTCACTCATGTCTTTTCTTCCCTTCTGGCAGGGAAGGAGTTTGTGCCTCCCCAAACCCCTCAGAGGGTGAATCCAATCCTTTTCCTCTAATAAATGCTGAGGTTAACATGAAGCAATTCAAAGCTTCTCATTAATTACTGCTAATTGTCATGGCAATCTCCTTCCCCCTGTTTTATATCATGAGCAAATGAGTTTTTCCATTGCAGAATAGGTAAGAAGAGAGATGCTTGGGAAAACATAATTAGCTCCACTAATTAGTGTGATCTGATTTGAATATTTCTATTTGCTTTTATAATTTAAAAAAAAAAAAAAAAGGGCAACTCAGTGAAGTCACCTCCACATTCTAAATATTCAGTTCATAAGTTAAGGTAACTAGGAAGAAAATCTGTAAAAAAATAGCCATCTCTGATGGCAGAACATCTCCCAGGGAATGCTGTCCACAAAAGGAGAGGGAGGAGTCCCCTCTCCCAGTGAGAAAGCTGAGAGGACACTGCCATGTCAAACATCAACAAACCAAAGTTAATTAAAAGCACTAATAACCTACAATTAGATTTTTTTTTTTTAATGAAGGGATTGTGTCTGATCCCTTTGCCTTTCATCAGCAATTAGGACAATTTGCATTTGGCATCTCAAAGTCACACCAAAATTCTTCCCATGCCCAGTGGTGGACTGAGAGCATGTCCTCATTCAAAGCAGTACAGGGCAATTTTTAGGCAGGGTGGAGGACTCGTTCATAATCTGTCCTTGAGCTGTGGCAGAGCTGGTTTCAGTTACTTTCATTCCAAACTGCTGAAGAACTCCTTCAAACCCCTTCAACCCTCAAAGTTTGGAGGTTCGAATAGATTAACTGGGAGGGATTTATCTCCTTGCACCATTCAAGGAGACTATATCTCCATTGAATCCTCCTGGGATGAGCAATGAGTTTTCCTCTTGGTGAGAAAAGTGAGTGAAACATTCCTCTGTACATAGAGCACACCATTGTAATGATTTTCTTAAAGCTTTGTACTTGGATGAAAAATCCAAAGCACTGAAACACCTACTACAATTTCTGTGAGTATTGTGAACAAAGAGGATTCTCAGAGCAGTTGAAGAAGTACAAATAAAAACACATTCATTTACCCAACATCCCAGCTACTACTGGGGCTGCTGTGCAACCAGAGCAGGCCAAGCACGTTGTTTTACACCACCAAAGCTCACAAGCCCATGGAGTCAGACTTGCACAAACTTGGTGAATAAAAACAGGTAATGATTTCTTCAACCTGTTTCTGTTTCACATAACAGCCTGAGCAGATTCTGATATTCTTTTACATGCTCCCAAATCCAAATGCACTTCTGGATATTTTTAAAGTCATGACTGGCTGGAAATATTTGTGATTCAGCTGTTTTGTTTAGCAACGAGCAGTCAGAGCTTGCTTCTTCTCCCCAACCCAATGAGCCCCAAAACATTTCCAGCCCAAGCTCATGCAGATGTGAAATTAATGTTCACCTTCTGCTGGGAACTCTTACCAGCGAAATAATAAATTCAGTTAATAATGGAAAAGAATATTCATGGTGCTTTCTTGACAGTGCTCATTCACCTCCGCACTTGTTATGGTAAAACAGAGTATTTGACACTGCTCACTTTTGGCAGGGCTCCACCATTCAGACAGTGCTGCAGCCACAGGCTGGAACAGATCCTGGGCAGTAAAAAAATAAAAAACCCCAACCAACATCTAATTGTAAAATACAAATGCTTTCCTGATGGAGCAGGGGCTTTCTAGGGGGCTGCAGCCCATCTCCAGGTGAAGATGCCCCAGAGGTGGTGTTTCTGTACAATACCTGTGCCCACTGCACAGAAACACTTTCTTCTGCACAGGGTAAAAGCCTTCTGTCGTTCTTCCAAGCAAGACACAATATGGAACATGACTGGGGAGTTTTCTCCATAAACAAACCAAACCTCTTTCCTTACAGAGCTGCCTTTCTTCTCCCAAGAACCACTAAAAGCTTTGAGTCTCCTTGAATCTATTAGAAATCTTTCCTGGAGAGAGCAACCAGACATTGTAAATGAACCTTGACTTAGAAGCCCCCTTGTACCTGCAAATATCCCACAGATTCCAGAGGTATTTTATGTCCTGCCTATTTACCTGTCATGCTAGTTCTCACTCTATGATTCATTTCTTTTTAATGCTTTCAGCAGCTTTTACTGATACTTTTCAAGGCGTTAGGGTATCCCCCCTGTAACATTTTTGGGTTTGCTTGCAGAACTAATACACTGTGGCAACATACAGAGAATATTGTTAAGATGCTTTGAGAAAAATTTTAAAAAGGAAGCTGTCCCCATTACCTGCATACACAGAGCCACTTGTAAAGGACTAACAGTTCAGAGGAGGCTCTCAAATAAACCTAGTGAGCACAGTGGGAGGCACAATCCTGAACCAGGCCATCTAGAGGGGGCTTTGACCATCACCCTCCACACAGGGCAAACACAGAATCCCTCACAGCATGGTCTAGATGGTCTTTAAAACCATGAAGGATGAAGGATGCCATCTCCATGTGTCCCAGTGCTTGTTCACACGTACAACACTCTTCTTCCCCACACCCAGCTGCAGGTTTCTAAAATCTTGCTTGCACCAGGGGTGTAAAATTGGTGGTTTGGGTGTACACAATAAGTAAGGGTGATCCAGCCCTGGTTCCCACAACCAGGGATCCCACCAGGTCCTAGCAGAAAGAATTGTTCCCCAGTTGGTCAATTCCCTGCTTTTATCTCCAGAAAAAAACCTTGACACTGTAAAAGATCTTGTTCTTGAGCTTTATGGGATTTTTCATGCTCCAGAAAAATGGACCATTTCTGAAAGTAAAGCTCTAACAGGAGAAATCCCCAAACAGAAAGCTACTGGAATTTAGCCTCATCTGAATTCAGATCCAACAATATTGCAGCAACTCTGCAGGGCTCATTCTGGCACAATAGTGCCAAAATATTTTCCAAAGTCCCAGGTAACTCCAGAATTGCCTCTAGACAGTGCACAGCCAGGCTGGCTCCATCAACACTCTTCTGGGGCAGCTGGCATGAAGTGGGCTTGCCAGTCTCCACAAAAGCAGCCACCATACTTTCTGGTTCCCCTTCTGGCAATTCAGTATTAAGGGCAAGAACCCCATCTAAGAAAACACTGAAAATATGACTCAACATTCAAACACCTGCACATTCTTAATTATCTGACTGGCTCCCTCCAGCAGAAATATTCATTATTTGCTGCATTTCTTAAATAATGGGGAAAGTCATCACTGAATTTCCCAATAATGTATGCCCACAACTCTGTTTTCCCCATCTGCTATGCTTGCCTAAGACTGGTCATTTGTTACCTGCTAGTTCCAATTGATTTCCTTTTGCCTCTGCTTTCCTTTGCCATGAGTGCAGGGAGCAACAGCACGATTTATACCAGACATCCAGTACCAATCATTAGATAACAAGGCCCTTTACTGAAAGCATTTAGAGTAAAACAATACTTTAGGTTTACCTTTGCTTTTACTTCCTTCTTTATTACTCCAGGTTCAAAATAAGGCCAAAGAAGTTCCACTTACATGGAAGATTAGACAATTATCCAATATAAATCCTTCACATCCTATACAACATACAGGGCTCGGATTCCACTGCAACTGATTAAATTTCTTTTTTTTTAAATTGGTTTCATGAGATTCTCAGGCCTCCTTCTCTTATGCCCATTTGCCACCTATTGATCTGGATGTGGAGAGAACAGCTCAATTTTCAGTGGCTTTTAACCTACAGAATCCCAGGCACGGATGACTTCTGGGCTTCAGCTCATCAAGCCTGGCAGAAAAAAAAGAGGCAGGGATTGGCAAAGTCCTACTGGTTTCCCTCCTTGGCTTTTCCCACCTCAAACCAATTGGGAAGCAAGTGAAGAAGTCACTTTGCACTGAGCCTGGTTTCATTCTTGTTTTCTCTGCACTATGGAAACTTCTATTCCCTGCACGGAAGAGAGTTGGATTAGAAGAAACTAAATATGAGAAGTCAAAGGATATAAAAATCAGCAAGAAACTCAAAAATTCAAACCTGCCAGGTGTGTACTGAGGCTCTTTTGGGTGACTTGGTCCATCATAAGGCACTAATTCTGCATGGCTGGACAAAATGCTGTCCTAATGTAATGTCCTTCCCATAATAATTGCTGTGTGCATATATAATGTATCCATATTCAACCTCTGACAGAGCCAGAACTTTCCACTGAAAATATATATTATTTTTTTCTAAGGCAGCTTATGCTCCAGTAAAACTTTAATAATGTTATTCCAGCAATGGCTGTTCTACCTGCTTGAAATTCAGTGTCAAGGAAAGTGGTTGATATTCAGCCACCCGAGGAGATAGGAGGAGGTCAGGTATTTTAAGAGAGAGGCTTTGTGGAGGATTGCTGTCTCCTCTCACCCTGGCCATGACCAGAAGCAGAGGGTGATGTAGAGAGAACCACACTCTTCTGTAAAAACCGTACAAATTCTGAACTTCTGTACAAATGCCTCAAACTGCAGAACCAACAACACCCAGAAAATTGAAACCTTTTAGGTCAAGGCTGCCAAACAGACTGGTTCCCTCTGTGACACTGAACGGGCCGTCTCCATTACCTAATTCTTCTGGAAGTTCAGGAAAAAAAACGTCTCCCAGTGGAAACTCCTGACTCCTGAGCACTTTGGCAAATCTGGATCTTATTTAGGTGCCTAATTCAGGGCTGAGCTGTAGAGGACTAGCAGGGTGATAATAAAAGAAAAGATTGCAGCAATTTATCACTGGAGAGCAGCACAGAACCCTTCCCAATTCTTTTATTAAACAAACTTTAATCAATATAGTCTGGTTTCCTGAAGTTAAACACAAACTGGGAAATCCAGATTTTGATTTCACCAAATAATTCATGGCTACATCTCCAGAAACATGCTGGAGAATACGCCTTAATTTCCCACAGAGTTATTCTGCTGGAATAAAATTGATTCTCTCTCTAGCACAGTAATGCATTTTTGAGTCCCATTTTATACATTCTAGCAGATGCAGCAAAGCAGCTATTTAATATTTCATTAGTATTATATGTAAGATAATATCATTTATCACAGCATTTTGAGACAAGGGTCAAACACTTCTTCTGACAGAAAAATTAAAAATCCTTTTCACTGAATATTTATATGTCCTACCATAAATAAAAAAAGAAGTTTTCACATAAAAATCTATTAATTTCAAATCCAAGTGCTTTGGGTTTTATGCAAGTGCAAAACCTTTGTAAGGGACACATCCAAACCTCAGTGAATCACTTGAAAGTGCCCTAAAACCCCAAGGGGCTGAGACTGAGCCCTGTGGCATTTAGTTGTCAAAAGGGGAACCTGGGTACATACACTCATGTGCTAATAATTGAAAGGTCAGTTCCATATACCTTTCATTTTGCACAGGGCTGTACAGGCTGGGAATTTCATCTCCAGTTACCCACAAGTCTTAGACTGCCTCAGCTCATGACAAAAGAGAAAACTGGCATAACTCAAAGAACTGTTGTCATGCCCAGGTTTAAAAAAAGTGTTCAAATTCCAAATAATTTGACTCTAAGGTTTCTTTCTCTAAGGTTGTTGTTGAGCTATATATAAAAAAAAACCCCTCTGCAGTTAACTGTCTATCCTTCCTTCAGCAGGGGGGCTACATGTAATTTTCTGCCTTCAATTAAGATTCACCACTAAATTCATCTTCTTTTAAAACCACATTATTGCACCCTATGGTATCGCATGAAATGCACAGCAAAGGTTTGGGAATTCTTTTGGAGGATGATGGGGAGTGGAAGCCCATGTTACAGGGACAATGGAAATAAATGCATAATTTAGTCTTTGCTTTTTTATTTGTCCTTGGCATTAATGAAGAACAAATTAGCTACTCTCCTTGGGTGTCTACCAGAAATAATAGTAACAACTAGAGCTCTTTCCCTCCCTCAGTAATATGTTCCTTTGTAGATAAGCACTGTGAAGAGGTAAAATTATGTCTTTTAAAAGTTTACTGTTTTCTTGTTCTAAGATGTAAATGATAAGGTTGGGACTGGGAAGTAATTCAGAAATATTTATTCCACTGAGACAATAGCTTTTTGTCATCAGAAGAAAGAATTGGTGACTACCAAAATGAAACAAAAAGACAACAGCATTAACCATGGCTTCTGCTACACCAGTAAATAAGAAACACCTTTCCAACAGCTCAGCACAACAAAGCCTGGGCCCTGACTGAGGGATGGGAATACCCACCCCAAAGGTGACCTGGCTGAGGGACGCAGCATTTTTATTGTTACTCAGACATGTGCAATAAATATAATAAGACACTGGAAGCATTTCCACCTCTTCCAGATGATTAATTTACAGCCTGTTTCATCAACCTTTTTATGATGTGTAACAGGGACTTATAAAGAGTGTAAACATCTTTGCATCATTTTACAGGTATGACATCCTGTACAAGATGGTTCTTGGTTGGGAAGAAGCATTCAGCCTGGAACTGGAGCATCCTTTAAATAAATTGACTCCAAAACATTGAAAGCCATGATATAACCAAGACAAGGCACCAAAATAATACCTCTCAAGTGAAGACCAGCATGTGGACATAGCTGAAAAGACAGATCTACCTGCAATGCAATGCATTTCTGTAATTAAATCAACCTGCCACCCTCTCATCTATTTTGCAGATGCAGAAATACTAACAATAATTATGCTCACATATCTAGAAAGACTGAATTAATGGTTCCAAGCAGCAAGAACTTGTTTGTGTTTGGGTCTCTCTCACCAGAGCTTCTTTAACTAGCTCCTGGGTAGAATTCATTAATTTTTATTAACAGGGAAAACATTTGTCCCCGTGACAATATTTGCATTGCCTGAATGATTTTCACCTCTGCCACAAGGTGTACTATCGGCTCATACATCACGCGATTACTTGGAGAGCAGAAAGACCCTCAGTCATTAGTGAGTGAATTAAAGATGATCTAAAGAGCTATTAATCACAATGACAAAAGCCTTAATGTTGCTGTGACCCTAGTGGAGCCTGGGGACTAAAAGGGAAGCCAAGGGAGAGAAAATGGAAACATATGTTTTCTCCAAAATAACCTACCTTAGGAGAACTGTCAAAGATAGAGTCCCTTCAAACTGAGAAATTCTGCCATACCACTGCTCCTAGATTTTACTAGGACAGGTCCTGTAGCCAGTCTACTTTATTATTATTTACAGTTACTATAAACAATTAAGCAGTAAAAGATACATTGTGTATTGAGACCTTCCTCTTCTTTGCCAGGAGTTATTTAAAACCAATATATTTAGAGCAAACTGATACTTGTAACTTACTGTAGGATAAACAGAGATCATTTAACTCACTACCTAGTTCAAACTAAAGACTAAGAATCCACATCCCCTGTGGAGAACAGCAGGCAGTAAACTCTGCTTCTGCATTTTCAATTTGAAACTGTAGTACTAAATAAATTCAACAAAAAGTGAAGCCTTTCACTTGCTGACAGCAGCTCAGATTCAACAAGGTGAGTCAGATGTCCAGACACAAAGCCTAAATCACAAAAGCCAAATATATTAATATTTCTATTAACAGATATTTCTAATCTTCCCAATAACCACTTTAGTCACCCTCAGTTCCAGCCACTTCCTACGGGCAGTGGCTTGGTGAGTTGTGTCTATAATAAAGTTGTCTCTGTTTTATGGGCAGTAGGATACCAACACAAAAACCCTACATACACATGTAGCTGAGAGTCTCATGAGAAACACTACACTGTAGTGTATTTTCTTTAATTATTACAGTCTCTAGACAGAAATTAAATAAACTGGTATTTCTCCATCTGTTTGCACTACAAATAGATGCGTTGGAGCAGCTGAGCTCCTGGTACCCTGTGCTGTGCTCTCTGTGCCTCGTGGACAGCACAGAGCTCCTTCCTGCTACGCATGCTCCAATGCTGCCTCCAAGTCATGCTCCCTGAGGATCTGACCCACAGCTCTTGGAGGGCTCCCATTTGCTCTGTCAGCTTTGAATGGATACAGAAGTGCAGGAAACCATCTATAATGAGCACAAGGGCCAGATATTAAAAATTGGTTTAAGGAGCCTTCCACCTTTCTCTGCTCTCCTTTCCCTCCACCCTCTGAGCCTACAAATCAGACAAATTCAGTCTCCCAGGATTCAATCAAGAGGGTTTGAAGTCACTTGCTCCGATCTCAGGCTCCAATCCCATGCTGGACTCCACAAAGATGAACTTGTTCTTAGACAGGACTGCTGCCTTACTTTGTACAAAACTCCTAGTATTTAGTGATGTGATATCTGATCGGTCTAAAGTACAACTTTCATCTCAATGAGAAAGGGCTCTACATATTCATCTGGTGTCAGACCTATACATAAACAGGCTTCCTCAAATGACAGATCAGAAGCAAGAAGTGGCCTCTTTTTTCTAATAGCATCAGCCCAGCTGCAGATCTCAGTGGCGCTTATTCTCAGCTGGTCTGCTTTCAACTTTCACTTCCCATTTAGAAAGCTAAATTGGGAGTGCTTTAATCTTCTGGGTTCGTTTCCTTAATGAGAAGTGAAAGGTATAAGTGGCAGCAGGTAAAGAGATATTGAAAGCTGTGGCAGACTAGCATTTAAATTTTAAGAAAAGCTAGATCAGAGCATTTTCTAACATGCCGTTCTCCTATGATAGTAAAAAATTACAAAAGCCATAAAAAACTAAGTTGTGGGGTTTTTTTTGCTGGGAAGACAGCACATCAGCTGTCAGAAGGGCAAACTCTGAGTGGGGCAAAGAGGAGAATGTGGATTTTGTCCTGGGGTAGGCTGCACAACTGCACTGATGCACCACTGAAAGAGAGTCATTTGAGCTCACATTTCTCAAAGAGCATGTTCAGCTTCAAAGTAAGCAAAGACACTCTTGTTGTTTGTAATGTTTTCAGCACCTCACAGGATGAGGCCTTAGGAGCAAAAAACCATGTTGTAGTTAAGAACTCTCCTAAAGGCTCCATCCTGAAAGCATTTTCTGCTAGTGGAAAACATCATGGCTTGGCTTGTTCAGTTCTCCTTTCTGGATGTATATATATATATAAAAAAAATGTCATGTCCCTGCATCATTTCTTCCTTTAAAAACCTGAAGAAAACTAAGAGAAAAGTGATCTGCTATAACATGCATCCCATGAAGAGGCAGGTGTGATGCCAGGACAAGCTTTGTTTCGCAAGCCTCAGCCTCTCAAAAGAGCACTTTTCATTGCTCATTCCTTCACCCAAATACTTTTCCTGCTAATCTGTGTTTGTTTAGGCAGAAAGAAATTCCTATCCATTTTGGTCACAACCAAGGAGCCTCACAGAAATCCTGGATTTCAATGTCTGTGCCCACTTGATGATATCACTTGTGTCAACATTTCCAGAAGTGGCCACTGCGTGGGACTCCCCTTCCACACGTGCAGCCTCACCCCACTGCTCTGCAGTGCCTCAGCACACCTGGGTCCCCCCAGATCTGCTCCTTCATTACACATCTTCTTATATTTCCATTAAATAATCACACAAGAGATATAAAGTAAGAGTTTCACTGCTTTTGTGTCTCCCTTCCTACAAGTTACAGCAGAAGTGACCTGGGGAAGAGTTGTCGGATAAAAGTGCTGAATCTCAGCAGCAGAAAGGAACAATTGGGGCACATTTTATGAATATTACCCCAAGTCCATTAGCCATCAGGCACTACATCATGGAGCATACCACTGGTACTACATTCCCACAGGGACCAGTCTGGAAAAATAGGTTTATATTGTGCCAAGACACCTGCTAACACCCTTCGTTGTGGTCTCCACTCTGTACCTGAATTTTTCATGGCTAATTAAGAGGTAACAGCACCTAATTTCCCACTGCACTTCAGGTGTTTGGAGGAGTGCTTTATTGTGTTTCCTTGCCTTTCCCCTGGGTTTTGTTCCTACATGTATGATCCATGTGCTGCTGACTTCGGTCATTAAATATAAATTGACATCTCCACTATGCTGAGCTGACTATCCTCAAAATCCCTTAAATATCATAGTGCCTTAGAAGTACCATGGAGCAGGCCAGAATATCCTGTGCAAGTGAGAGTCTGGGAAACAAAGCTAACAGAGGTTCATTCCCCTAATACATGGAAAATAGGGGATCTAGTGCAAATGAAGCATAAGATGGTAAATAAGAACTGTGTTCGCTTGCAGTCATGCACTATAGCCATTAAGCCTTAAGGTCTTAAAGGTACCAAGCAATGCATATGATAAATTTCTCAAAAACATCCCAGCCATAACATAGTTCCTGCTGATTGCTCATTTACCCATAATGCATGCTGTCATAGCAAAGCCTGACAAATGACAGCCAAAGCTCAGGTTATTTTTTACACTGACTGCCAAGCCCCTCACCTCAGATTATTCATTTATTAGGGCAATCACTGAGGTCTGGGTACTTAATATTGTTTTCACCAAATATGAAAATGATCTACTTGCCTATTCTTTAGTTCCTCCTAGGGCAAGCCATTTATCATCAGCCCTGGATAAATGACTGCTTCATTATAGCCATAATTTATGAGATGTTAGAACTAAAGAGCCACACCTAAAGACTTAAAGCTTTAATATGGATTAAAATAAGATAATCAATCAAGCATATACAAATTCTCTTTAGAATTATTTCTTGCTTTGAAATGGCTTTGGATTTATAGAATGGAAGTAGTCTTAAATTTCTTCTTATCCAACCCCATCCAAACTTGTTTAAAAGTCCATGAGGAAGTCTAGGATATAGCCTTGTTGGTCAGCCCTAGATGCTGCTTGGCAATCATTACATGATTCAATAAAATTGCCTTTGGGGCTGAGGACATTTTTTGTGGTTTTGATGGCATAGTCGTAACCCAGACTGAGAAGATTTGCAGGCCTTCAGTCCAGAACAAGTGGGGAAAATACAAAGTGTTGCCCCACTCCAGCATCCTCCATAGATACTGCCCTGCTTTTCAACCACTCCTGTGGAATTTTGCTGCTCTGGTGTTACAGGAGACAGCCAGTCGAATGTTACTATTGAAAAGTATTTCCATGGTTTTAAGGAGGGTTTCTCTGCCTGAAACAGCATGTCACAGCTGAGGGTTTGGGTGAGGGAAGCTTCTTCCTCTAGCTGTGGAATTAAATATCCCTCCCTTCCCCAGAACAGTGTTACAGCTTGAAAGCAAAAGTTGCTGGTTTGTCTCAATTGTATATTTGCCAGCACAAAGCCAATATAAATATTATTCCTCAAGCAAGCACCTTGCTTGAAACACAAGCCTAAACCTACTTAACCACTTAATCCTGCAACTTCTGAAGCCCCTCTTGGAAATACGTAATATTTTAGATTTTTGAGCACATACCACCAAGACAAGGATGCAGCTATGGTTTCCATTGCCAGCCAGGCATGCTGTGGGCACAAAGTCTCAGGCAATGCTGGAGCCCCAGGGACCACAGGCAAGATGGATGAGCTATCCTAAGAAGCCCAGAGCAAGCCCATGGCAGCAGGCAATCCATAATGTCATGATCAGGCTTTCAGGAGAGGGTACTTTGCTCTCTCATGCACCAAGCCACAGCCCTGGGAGGTGACATGGACAGCCTGAGCATCTCTCTGACGTTCAAGCCTGGATAATGCAGCCAGAAGGAATAGGGGATAAGGCACACAGAGACCCACTACTTGGAGCCACAATTGAAAAAAACCAAGCTTTTCCAACAGCAACAGCTTCTTGCTCTCAGGATAAGTGCCTGTGACATGTGTTTTACTGAAGCAGATTGTTGGGCTTATGATGAGACAATACACTGCAGCTTCACTCAACATAGCTTTAGCCAATGAGACTTCCTTAGTAATGCTAACACTGATTTAAATTTAATCTCAGCACCAGGCTTTGTTAGCTAAAGGACATTTTTCACTCCGGGTTAAGTCCCCTAGCATACAACTTGGTGTCAGCACTTCAGCAGGAATAAAACAATCCAAGTTCTGCAGTTCCCTTGTGTGAGAGTTCTTTAAGCATATCTGTGGAAATGCTTGATACAACCATTATAGATACAATGAAGTTTAAAATATCTACCTATCTATGCGGTTATAAACATATTAAAGTAGAGGAATATATTTGTTGGCACAGGTATATAAGATTTTTTTTTTTTTATGTGTATGCAAATAAACAGCTGAGACACAAGATTATAGGCACAATTTAAAAGGACTTAAAGACTATATTTACATCCAGGCCACCAAAAAGTCAATTTCCCTAATTATTTTGGGAAGTTATAATGGGAAGTTCAATAGAATTAAGGCACAATGCTGTTCTCAAGCTCAAATATGCTAAATCCCACTTCTCCTGCATGAGCCATTCCCCCTGACCCAGCCTCTAGACTTGGCAGGGAGGTGATGGAGGAGCACATGGACCACGTTTATGTCACTGCCACTCGGCTCAGGGACAAAACCCCCAGCCAGGCTGCACCAACCCCTCCCAAACCACTTCCCTCAAGGAGACCAGAACCTCTCCAAGTCAAAATCCATCATCATCATCCTCTCTTAAAACAAATTCTCTCTCAGAGCAAGAACCTGTGTTCCACATTCTTGGCCAAAATAAATGTAAAATCAAGTTTGAAACCCTCCAAAATAGGGTTGGTAATGCAAATATTGACACAGCAAAGAGGAGAGAGTGCAAAGCATGGCTGGACAGACAGTCCAAATACAAAATATTTCACAAAAATGTCATCTTTATTTAGTGGGTGATGAAATCAGCAACTATTTTAAAAGATTTATAGTTTTTGTAGCCCAGACTCTTATGCCCCCAAGTGATATAATGGGAACATGAAGCAAAGGCAGTTTTCACAAGTTATGTTTGGGATTAATGTGGTGAGCACTCTAAATGCTGGCCTCCTGCTGATTTCCATGGAAGTTTTGCAGGAGCAGAATTTCTAGGAACAGGTAATTAAGCAATGTTCTCCTCCACCCCTTTTTCTATACAATGGCTTTATAGTTGCACAATGTAATTCTTCTTACATGAGGCTGAATCACCACCAGCCACCACAACACTGAAGGCACACTCAGGATGCAGAATTGAATGTACACATTGAGAAAAGAGGCAAAAAAGAAAACTGGCATTTGTTCTCAGTGCTATCAAGTGGCATATACACCTTGGGCCAAACCCTGTACCCTGTAAGGCCATGGCACTCTGGTTTGGTTCACCAGGAATTCTGCAGCCCAAGCGACTGCTTGAGTGTTGTGTCACCTTGTTGGCTGCCACATGAATTGCTGGTCTAACCTCTGTGGAGAATCCTGCTTTTCTTCTCCTTTCACAAGGAATAAACAGCATTTAGAATAAGAGAAGAATGACATCTTTAAGTGGAAAAGTTCTGCTTCTTGACAGTTCCTTTCCTCAGGCAGACATACCTGGCTAAGAGGATGCACCAGCCTTGGGGGCACTTCACTAGTAGGACTGACTCATTCTCCACTGTTCAGTAATGAGCCAAGTGTAGGGTTAAGGAGAATTAGGACCAAACTGTAAAGGCATCAGGTTTTCAAAGACATCGCTGTAATTACTGCTCCTCAGCAGCTCTGTCTGAGTCAGGTGGCTCAGAAGGGCTGTTGTGTCTCCAGGTGGACAGCATCTGCCAGCAACTCCACTTGGGTCATGGAAGTGTGGTACAATGTCATCCATAGCCCACCTAATTGGCCTCCAGCCCCTAGAGAGCCTTGTACCTGCACACCTGCCCTAACTCAGCAACACCAAAGGTAGCTGGTACCTAAACAAAACCACTGCACCTTCCCTAAAAAGCTCAGATGTGGGATTATCACAATATGAATTTATGCTACTAAAAAGACCCCTTTTTAGTCTTGTTTTTTTTTAATGAGCGGAGTTGTTCTATTAAGCTGAAAAAGTTGATGTGAACAGAACAAGAAACAGCTTCCACGCAAACTGCTAAGTTACCAATTAGCTCCTTAAAACAATTTAAAGTCACAGAGCCCCCTCAATGCACAGAGGCGGTTAATTAATTAACATTAGATGTGATTAATAATGAGTCTTGTTTAATAGTAAATATCTGCCTGCAATGCCTGCATGTCAGAACAAAAAGCCTTCAGAGAGCGGGCAACTATATTTATCCTGATTGCGTTTGGGATTTTAACATGTTTTGTGCAGGCTGACAAATGGCCTATTAATTATCTAATGTTGTCTGACAACAACAGCTTGATAAAGATGTATGTTTTTGAATTGCTGGATGAAAACTGCTGGAGAAGAGCCCCACAGGGGCCTTGCTGTCCTAAAACTGGGCTCCAAGCCATGACAACAGGCAAGACAAAGCCCTATCTCCTGCCACAGTCTTCGGAGATAAAATATGTCTTGGCATTAGGGACACGTTTTCAGAAAACTGCTTCTGCAATATCTGATTAGGAAAAGGAGGAGTATGTCTTTACTAAATTGGGGTTAAGGCATAATCAATATCATATATGGAGTGTCTGGCCTATTCTGCATAAACACAGGCACTTCATATTATTAAGGAGTCTATAATGCAGAGGAAGCATATGGCAGGACATTGCAGCGCTTTCTATTCTTTTTATTTAGAACTTTATCTTCCAACCTGTTTGACAGCTGCTCCTAAGTGGTTTCACAGTGCCAAATTATTTTTATGATTGTTTGATGTTTTATTCTCCCATTTCAGTTAATGAGATAGGATCCCACAATGGTCATAATTCAGAGCTGTCAGAACTAAAAAGCATGCTTGTGGCAAGATAGCCTGATGGTAAATAAGGCTAAAAGCTACGGATAATAAAAACTCTCTTATCCGAGTCTCCTCTGCAATCAAAACTTGGTTTGGATCCTTCTTTCCTTTGTGCTTTCTTGTACTACAACCTTCCCTTTTGGACAGGTAAACTATCAATCTTTGGGTAATGTCACCCTTTTAATTCTGTTCAACCTTTCCTTGTAATGAAATGTGTAGGATACACAGGAAATGTTGAAATGTCTAAAGATATTGAGTGCTATATTATAATTAAAGGGCTGGAGTCCTGTTTATTGTGCCAAGGAAATAATTTGTTATATATGCTTAGAAGAAACTGTTCAACAAATGACCTTTAAGAGTCCCAGGAAATGGGATATCTGGCATGCCCCAGGGATTTTGCCAAAAACTTTTTGAAAGTTCATATTTCAGATCCTAACTTCCAGGGTGACAACTTCTGTCTTTTTTATTCTTGGATACTTTATACAGAGAGCATATAAACAAAGAGCACAAGATATAAATAAGTAATCTTGGCTGTTACACCACAGAACTGAGAACTGGGGCTTCTTTGTCCTTATCTCTACCAAAGAGTTTCTGCATGACCTTGTCATTTCAGTGCCAATTGTCCCAACTTCCCTAGTTAGAAAATATCTGTAAAATACCTTATCACTCCTCTTAGACAAGTGTCCCACAACTTTTTTTCAGGAATGCACCACACAATTCCATTCTGTAGCTCAGATACTACAACACCTCTATTTGCGACAGGCCAGATGATCAAAGATCCTGTTTGCTTTCAGAATCAGAAAAAAAAAAAAAAAGCACAACCAGTGGATTAGGAATAGATCCCAAGCATAAAACATTTGAAGAAGTCACAGGAATTGCACTGGTCCATTTATACAAACAAAAGTTTCCATTCTTTGGAGAAAGCAACATCAGGCATGCAACAGAAAGAAGGGAGATGCAGGCAACTTCTCCAGGTGTTGGCAAAAGGGAATATGGGACAGGGAGGGGCAGAGCAAAACTCCTCAGGAATCTCCTCTGGAAACCTTCACCCGTGGCTTGGCTACTGAGGTGAGCTCCAACAACTGGAACTCATATAAAAGCCTCTAACATCCACCAAAAACAAATTCTGATCCTCAGTGCTGATAGCCATGCACCTCTAAAGAGCTCAATTCAGAATGAACTACTTATAGCCCCAAAATGCATCTCATTTCCTACTACACTTTTTAAACAAGAAATCGTGGAAATTATTGTGAAATGACCAAAACAAAGCATGGCACTAACCAGTTAAATTAACACTCAAAGCCCAGGTATGCAAATCCATGTCAAAATAATAAAAAATGCAGATTTGTTTAAAGTCAATTCTTTAGGTCCAAATACACATCTCATAAAAAGCAAGAAAACAGGACAAACCTAACCAGTCTCAAGTATTCCACTGTGTAGGTCTTGGTACAGGTCTCACACACAGCTTGTGGTTGGAGTATGGCAAATCCACATTGCTAACATTTTTTCCTCTCCCATTATGAAGGCTTGGTGTGATAAAAAGGGGCATAGCACTGTAAGGGCTGCCCACATCCAAATCCAAGCACAAAAGAGCTGATTCAGCAATCTCCTGGTAGGTTATATGCAAAGGGTGTAAGGAACGCTTCCCTTTGCATCGTTTGCCCAGACTACAGCTAATAAATGTTGCTGTAACTGTCAGATCAGATCCTGGGGATCTGCCAAAAAGCCATGGGAGCAAGTCCAGAGGAGGAACATGTAGGAGCAAATGAAAGCCAGTTGTGCTCCTGATGTCCACACCAGTTCTGAACAGCACTTGTGTCAAAGCACCGCTTTGGGCAGACACACCAAGTCCATCAGCCTTGGGGAAGGAGAAGGAACAGAGCACAGCCCATCCCTCTGCCAGCCCAGGGCTGCTTGCACCCAAGGGATGTACTAGAGACAACCAACACAGGCAGCCCTGGGGCTGGCAGAGCACTTGCACATCCCTCCCAGTGTGGGAAGGGCAGGAATATCACACAATTTTCAAATTCCTGAGGTTGCAGGCTTGTCGTGTTAGACCATTATCACTATTCAGGTTTTGACATTTATCAAATAGCAGAACCCAGAAATCCCTTGGCTACTGGGGTCTCACCCAGGGTTTGATGCAAAAGATCTCAAGTCACCAAGGCTCTTTCCATAGATTTTCCATCTGGGTTCACAACAGTTTCCCTCACTTCTTTTGTCTCCAAAAAAAAAGTACATTGATATTGATTTGGGGTATGGGGGAAAGGAAGGGAAGAAGGAGGAAACCTCAATGTGGATGGCATAAGGAAATTTGATACAGCTTCGCAAAGTTCAGGTACTCCTTTTTTCAGTCACAAGGAAAGAAAATTGATGATGCCACAAGTTTAATGCTAATTGATTTATTACCTGCCTAAGCAAATCCTGGGCAATGCAATGGCAGGCTTAGACTTAAAGCAAATGATTTACAAGATAATGTTTGACTCTGGGAAAGGGTAATCAGATCCAGATACAATGGATGATAGGATAATTGAGAAGAAATAAAAGAGGATAAATTGCCATGTGCTAATGAGCTTACAGGCCCTAATGGGGAGGACATCAGTTTTAACACTCAGGTTATGAGCTAGGAGCAAGGGTTTTTTTTCTTCAACAGCTAAAGATGTAGTGCTGAAACAAACCAAGATTAATGGTGTCCCACTCACTTACTTAGCCATTCTTTACACCTTCAGCAGCTTTCTGCATTAAATGTCTGACTGTTTTTAAACCAGGTTTATCCAAAGCAACTCACTTCACTTGGAAGCCATATTACCTATTTCTAGGCTAAGGCATGTCTGCTGTTTGGGGATGAATGACTCAAAACAGCATTTCTTCCCCTTGCAGCAAAGGCTGCCTGATGAGTTCACAATGTCTTTGCAGGTCTCTTTAGGATCATAGGAATATTCTCAAGCCTTTATACAGTCTCACTGCACTCAGGTTTTGAAGCAGTTGCCAGAGCAATACTGTCTCACATCATGATTCATTTTTATATCTTTTTCTCCCTCCATCCCATATCACCACCTAGAACCAGGGACACTTTATTGGTATTTCTGATTACTGCTGTAGCCATCTAAATTTTTCAGCAGGATGGGGGTCTCTCCAGCCCTGATGTAGAAATGCACTATAGGAATGGTGCTAGCCACAGAGTAATAAAAAGACAGTGCCGTGTGCTGTTATTGGTAAGGAATACAGAAATGAAGCACTTCCTTAGAGACCAAGCCCATATTCCAGGGCAAGGCTTCCAACAAATGAAGTTTAATATGATGAATTGTGGTACAGTTCCAGAATGAATACAACTCTCAAAAATGCAGGTCAGCTGAAGCTTTTAAGTTCCAATGTGCACAATATGCCCAACACTCAATTTTAAAGAGAAATATTTCTAGTTAATATGCACAGAAGTATCCATAGCCCATCTGAGTTAATACATGGGGAGCCTTCTCCCTTTTTTTCCCTTGCCACACCCTTTAGGCATCCAGACACTAATTAATTACAAATCCTGTGCAATCTCAGCACAGGTAGCTCCTTTCCTGTGGAAGGGGGAGGATGCCAGCAGGGACCTCTGTGGATCCCACCAGACCACAGCCCACCACCCACACCAGGGAGCAACACCCTGTGAGCAGAGGAGCAAAGGACAATCCCCCACCAGGGATATATGTGCTCCAAAGAGAAGCTCCAAGCTCTGCTCATTGAATCACCTTTCATTGTCCTGACCCCGATTTTAACATTTGCTTTAGAATTAGAAACACGGATCATAAAACCACAAGTTAGTAAATACAATTATTTGGTGCTGGTACTGCTCGTGGAGGCAGGGATGGAAAACACCTTTACCCCATGAACTAAAATCTAAAGCCTGGACCAAAAGCCTTGAAATGTAGATGCAGCTGGCATTATATGCAAGTGTCCCTCTGTAAGGAGGGATGTGGTAACAAGCTGGTTCAAGCACTTGTGCAGGAAACCAGGAACCAGCTTGTATCTGAGATCATCCCTTTCTCCCCCGTGCACCTTAACAAGTAACCCCTGGAGCTAAGCTATTGTCACCTTGAACACAGAATGATTTCATGTCGAAGTAAACAAGACTTTCCTAGTTTCTTCCACTGAAAAGTCTCTGGTCTAGTTGTAAAACAAAAAAAAAAAAAATCAGCTACAAGGGATAAATATTAAATGTCTTAACGTATTACAAGTCTTAACATATTAGCATGTCCCTTCAGGGAAGCCAGCCTGGAGTGGCAGACTTGAAATGGCTGCAATTAGTCCCAGGATTGTTCTACTTGAAGCAACTTGCCTTTTCTGTTTGAGAGGAACACACAGTGTGAGCTCCCTGTTCTGCTATCAAGGACTTACTGTACAAGCAAACAGGATATGATAGGTGTGACTCCAGTAATTGTCCCTATTCACTCTTATGGATAAAATATGGGTTTAATATGCTGGGAGGAAACAAAAAGAAAAAAGGTCAGCTGAATATTGAAGAGATTGCTTGCTTGCCTGTAGGCATTGATGTTGGTTTTAATTTTATCTACTGATTCTGCAGCTCTAAGAGAGAGTCATAGCAGAGCCAGTTCCCACTTCCACAGACATGGCAGGTTTTCTGTTGATGTTGAACTAAATCCCAGTGACCTGCATAAGCAAACTCCTTTGCCTCTGTAGAACCTTCTAACACTGATTCACCAAAAAACAAAGTCAGTTCTAGGCATAAAATTAAAATAAACCTTTGTTCTTCTGAGATGCCAACTCCACGTTTCTGGCTGCCTATCACAGCAGGGCATGTGCTGGTGTTCATCTTTCAGCTTCAGCCCCTTTACTCAAAACCCTGCCCAGCATCAAAAGCATTTCCTCACTCAAGAGAATCCTGGAATTCTGCAAACGCCCAGCAGGGCTGAGGCACATTCCAACGAGCCTGAGCTTTGCTGTATGCACACCTTGCACAAAATTCAGCCATGGCTCACGCTGTCAGTCCCACTCCCTCCAATGGCACCCTGCTCCTCCCTTCACTGCTGTCTACAAATACCCTTAATGCTTGTCCTTGTATTGAGCCTCACATTGAGCCAGAGGTTTTAGCAAGAAAAGGCACAGAGCCGAGCACCAAAACCACTCAGCTCCTGTTAGAAAGGCAGCTTTTGTGCCTCACATCACCTGACTGTGCTTATACTCAAATGAAGAGGTGGACAGGGAGACTTAGTGGGAACTGTTGCTATTTGCACATAACTGCACAAGGCTTTTTGAAAGGCAGAACAAAACTACAGGAAGCCAGAAAGAAAAAAAGACTTCCTCTGCACCTAAGTGAAATCACCAGTGTTTGAGGGACAAAGGACCCCACTGGTGAGGTGGAGAGGCACTGAGCCACCAAGACATCCCACACCTGCAAAAGCAGGAGCGGGGACCCTTGTGCATCCACATGGCAATGCTGAAGACAGAACAGATCCTCTCTAAGTGCTGTTATATGGATGCTTTTGTCCCTAAATTTCATCTCACCTATGTCTTACTTTATGTCTAGAGGTATTCTTTTCCTTAAGTATTTTTAATATATTCTAATATTTTATTTGCATATCTTGTTTAGCTTTTTATTTTAACATTATTCCTTGCAGCAACCAATTCCCCAGCCTTCAACCACCATATTGGGATGAAGGATACGCACACACAGTGGAAACTGTACACTTCTCTTGCCTATAACAGATTTCTCTACTGAGTCAAAACCTTCTATTAAGTCACAACTTTTTCCCCAAGTCCTTCAAAACCTCTGCCTGCCTCACTGGAACATGTGACACAACCTTACACCCATTAAATAGAGGGTGTATTTTGGCAGACTCCAGCTCCCATGGTCAGCACTGTGTTGTCCCACTGACATCTACGGAGTGTGGCTGCACAGCTTCCCCTCCTGCAGACCAGGGCAGCATCCCCTGCCTGCAGATACCAGAAAAACCCCTCAGCTGTAGGATCATTAACATACCTCGCTGCCTGCAGCGGTGCAGGGCAGCTGCCGTCCTTCCCACAGTGCTGTGGCAGGAAATATTTTATCCTCCTGCAGCTGTGCCAATATTTCCAGAGTGCCTTGGCTCTGTAAAAGCAGGCTTTTTGACCCTGAATTTGGCATGTGCACCAGGTAGAGGCACAAACAGGCTCACACCCAGGGTCAGTGCACCCCTGCTTGCACACTCACCTCAGTCCCAGTTTGACCAGCACCACACTGGCTGCACACACTGGGATGAGCCCAGGAGGGTCCCCCAGTGCCCACAGCACACAGACACAGCTGTTACATGAGCAAAATATTGAGCTGCATCCTCAGCCACAGCATGGCACCAGGGAAAGTGCCAGCTCAAGTCCCCTCTGACGGGGTTTGAACATCAAACACCAATGAACCAGAGAGATCCTGGGCCAGCACACTGGAAGGTAAATCAGAAAATCTGGATTCATGTCTCTACCCCATTAGTTTTCCCACAGGAACAGGTAGCTCTGAACTCAGCTGATTTTTAAAACAGCCTCTTGCCTGCTTGATGCCTCAGTTTCCCATCCATGTAAAGGGGATCATTTTCATTGCCTTATTTCATCCCAATTTATCCCTTCAGACTACAGACATTTCAAGAGAACTATTACTATATATGTGGAGCAACTGGTGCAACTCACCCTGACCTCACTGCAGGCACACACTTGGCTCACCAGTAAGGACAAAATGATAACATTAACACTTTCCAATCCCATGGAATTTTTTTTTAACTGATCTCTGTTAACCCACCACATTTATTATTAGCTACCAGAAAACCATTTATAATACATAGAATTTAAACAGCTGAGTCTGCTCGACTTTTTAAAGTAAGTATCTCAAACCCAGATATTGAATAGGGTTTCAAAACTTTTTGGGAGGTGGGGGATTTGAAAAATAATTTCATCTGAGGTGTTAGCTCATACATCAGTGATTTCAGCTTGATGCCACTAGGAGTGAGATGCAATGTTTTGAGACTCAGAATGAATAATGGAAACATCAGCTCAGCCCTGACCCTGGGTGTGGAGGTACTGCTGAGCTGGGCTGCAGCCCCACTGCCTCTGCTCCAGCCAGCAGGTAAAGCTCAGAACAGGGAAATGCACATGGGGGTGGGGAAAAAAATAGAATAATAGTGTAGAGCAAGGATAAGCTATACAACAGATATTGGTAATTTCAAATAGGTACTTCTCAGAGGAGCTGTACTGCACACCTTTGACCTTTAACTGGAGTGCTCAAACATTGCTTGTAATGATGACTACCAATGAAAGTCCTATGCTGTGCTTGGCTGCACTTTCTATATGAGTGCCAGCAGTAAGATAAATGATAAACTGGTTCACTGGAGTACTAGTGGTTTGGGGGCTATTGATTTTTGGTCCATTCTCTTTAAAAGTGAGATCTAAAAAGTTGACAGAGGGTCATTAATTTCATCATATACTTGTCGACTCATCCATAACCAATCCAGGGGCTGAGTGCGCTTGTCACTCTCTGTTTGCACTTTATTTGTTTAGGTTTTCTTTGTGATTCTACATTTTCCCCCTTTATTTCAGCTTTGTGTTTATGTTCCTGCTGTTATTTTTTTTTCCTCTCCAAATGAGCACCTCGCTTTGCACTTCGACTGAAAAGTGCTCTCTGATAATGTATTTATATTATAAATAAATTCAGTGGCTTCATTATCAAATCTGTGCTAGGAGAGGAAGTCACCTCTGTTTAGTACTATTCATTTAAAAAGAAAAAGAACCGCTATAAAATTCATCAATCTTAATTGTGCAATCTGAAGGATTTTGATTGAACAAACACTTGTCTGAAGACTTCAGGGTCTTGTTTGAAAGAAACATTAAGAAAAGATTTGGAGAATGCTTCCCTTATGAAGCTCCATAGGTCCCATGACAGTGTTCTCAGGTGACAGGGAAAAGACTGAATTCAAATAAACATATGACTATAATTAGTAGAGTTCCTTTCCTTTCTCCTTTCGATTAAGCCCTTAGCAACTCTTTGCAATGAATTAACTAAGAAAATATTTTATCAAATCTTACTATTAAAAAAAAAAACCAACCCTCTGCTATCTAGCTTTCCTAGATTTACAAGATTCATAATTATTGGTATAATACATGAGAATTCTCCATAATTATTGTATAATACAATTGGATAAATATTTAAGACCAGAGGAGTACTTTATACATCTAATGGAATACACAGAAGGAAGTTATTCATGTACAGGAACTGCATGCAAAAGGCAGATTTTGCCAACTTAAGTTAGTTCAGTGTATTTCTAGGTAATAGTGTCATCTGTCTCCCAACACCAAGTTCATCTGCACTGTCTTTCATTGAGAGCCCAACAGAAACGTGTATGCAGGAAGCAAAAGGAAATGTGATTAACTACTACAGGCGATGGCAGAAAATTCCAGCATTAATAATATCACAACTTGCCAGTAAATCTCTCTTTTATAGGTAAAGAAATACATTTCTACTTTAAAGTGTGTTTTTATATACCCTTGAGTGCCCAACTAGTTAAACTACCAAGGGAGCTCTACATGATTTAGAAGTTAATCCTTCAAATGGCTAACAATTGAATGCCTCAGCTGTTTGTAGTTTCCTACCGCTGGCTAATTTCATTTTTGTTTCATGTGTTCAGTGGCAAGCTTTCATTGTTCAGAGCTCTGACACTGAGGTTGTAAATGTAGTTAATTTAGTTAAAATGAGGCTGGGAACATTCACACTGTGTTTAGCTTGTTATAACTAGGCCTGGTAGAAGTTGAGGTAGATATGCCTGGAGAGAAAAAAAGTGGGGGGGGGGAAAAGAGAGAGAAAGCAGACAAAGGAGGTGATCCAAATTTGCCGAACTCAGAAGCACTGAACAGCCTTTTTGAAGGAAAAAAAAAAATAAACCACATTTAAGGTTACTGCTTTGAGGGCCAAAAAAATCTGAATGTGTTGAAATATTGAATCATCAAGTGATTTACCAGTGGGTTTGGCTTTCTGGGCCCACCTTTATCAGCTCCTTTGCTTTTGCCATCAATCCTTTCTCCAAACCCCATTTTGTCCGATTGACACTTACAGAGGTCAGAAAGCTCCCAGGTGCTCAAAAATGTTCATAGCAGTTGGTACACAGCTCCTCAGTGCCCATGCTGGGAACACAGACTGAGCCAAGATGTCCCTTGGTCAGGTCCCAACTCAGCTGAAGGGGACTCACCTAAATGCCATGAAAACCCCCCAGAAACAAATAATTTTTGCTAGCTGGGTGTGAGCAGCTGAATCTGTGCAACTAGTGACCACTTTTCCCATTACATCCCCAAAGATATGACTATATAGGTTGAACACCCTCTTGATCTCAGCAGACCCTGTTCTTGTGGGGAACAGAAACCCCAAATCTCACGCCCAGGGCTGCAAATATGGTGCCAAAGCCAAAGAAAGGCTCAGAAGCTCTGGCACTTCCTCGGTGCGTTTCCTAACTCAAGCAAGCAGCTTCTTAAAATCTTAATTATAGTCTTGATTAATAGATATTATAACACAGCTCCTGTTTGCCTGTAATTATATTTGACACAGAGATACAAATCAGCAGTTTAACACACTGGAATAGGATTCATAGGATTTTACAAGATTATGGACATACACATTTTTATTAAAGCTGTATTGGTTTCTCTTTAGCATTCATCAAATCTCTCCCTTATACAGAGATAAATATATCTTTTTTTTTTTTTCCAGAAAGTCATTAATTTTGGAATTTGAGAAAAATGAAATAGACGAAGTAGGTAATTTTTCACACTTAGAATAATTTCTCTATGATATTATAACTCTTTCTTGCACTGCTCTGGGAGATTAATATGGCTGTTATTTTCTCCACTAATTGGCTTTACAGATAGCCATGGGAGATAGCAGTTAATACAGCCAAACAAGAGAGAAAAATGTTAACAGCATTAAGCTGTCCCATAACAAGGGGGTTAATTCATTAAGAAGCAATATTCTATTAAGGAAGATTTTTTAACAGATTTTTAAAATAAGCAGAGTATTCGCTAAAAATGGATTATTCCGGATTGTCTCTTTCCATAAAGCACTCCAGGTATGTAAGGTAGCATGAACATACACACCTAAACCACAGATGAGACACCACCACAGGGTCTGAAAGTCTCTTATCAGCTAGGGACAAAGAGTGTCACCTCCAAAATAAAAAAATGAAATTAATAAGTAGTGTCACACAATCATCACAAGCACTTGTTTTGAACCCAATGCTTTAGATAAAGCTGCAAAGCAGGGAGAAATCACGTCTGAACTCCAACTAAAACGCAAGCCAGCAACAGGTATTGTGGTAAGGGAACACTTAAAAATATGATGCAATTCTCTCTTATTGACAACCAGAGCATTTTATTAGCAGATTGAAGAGAGAAATATCTCCTATTCGGAACCTGCTCTTCCTGCAGCACAAGTGCCCCCTCCATGCACCAAGCTGACACATCTCACTCCACTGACATTTGGATGTACGGACAAATCTCACAGCATTTACCAGAAGCAAACTTAGACCTGCTCTGTGAGACACCAAACTCCACAAATACCTCGGCACAGGATCTTCCATTTTGGAGCAGCACAGCTGGGAATTTCTGCAAATATTTTTCCAACCTAAAACCGTCGTGCTCAGCAGCCGATGTGTTAAATCAGCACTTCGAAAATAAAGCAAGTCTGAAATACTGCCTAGGAGAGACTGCTTTCAGTGTCTCTTCCATCAAAGCAGATCAGCTAAATACTTATGTATTTAGCCAAAAATTCCACACAACACTAGATATAAATACTCGGTGTGATATTTGAGAGGTATATTAAAGGAACAATCACTCCAGGTGAGTTTTAGTTTGTTGGAAGGCAGGATGTAATCACAGGGACTCTGAGCAACTGGTATTTCATTTCACTCCAGGTCCTCCACCTGTGTGCAAGTGAAGGTACAAAGAGTGTCTTGGCAGCTGCTGCTTTTGGGACAAGCCATCATTTCTGCACCAAGTCTCCCCCAGGTACATTTTATATTTTTAAGTATTATTGATACGTTAGGAGATCAACATAAAGAAAGTCAGGGTCCCTTCATAGTAACTGCTGAAGAAATTTAACAATATTCTAAAACAAGAGAAAAAGTTTCATAGGCAGAGGTTTGTATCTCTGGCCTTCATTCCATCACTATTATTTCTTTTCCACTATTTAAACATATAATCAGGTGGTACTAAAAGGAACCAACTAAAAATAGCTAACAGGAGATATATTGAGCACTAAATCTCTGGCTTCATATTGGTCACTCTTACAAAATGAGAATGGCAAGATGTTTGTGGAAGATGGGAAAAGCCAAAGTATCCCCAACAAACAAACAATCAACATTTAAGCATACAATTTTTGATCTAATGATTTGTTCCATGGGTGCTTTGGTATGATAAAATATTGAAAGTCACCTTAAGAAAACTCTGCTCACAGTTACCCAGGCACACCTCCCTTTCACCTCACTTAGTGTATTAACTGCACCACTCCAATCATGGTGAAGATCACTGGGAACACAGCAGGAGCAGCATAGCAGTGCTCAAAGAGCTCTCTGTGAATTTTTCCCTCCTGCTGTATCCTTCTCCAGTACAGACCTCTCTTGAAAAATCATCAGGCACGAGCATCAATTTCAAATATAGACTTTCCTCTAGAGTCACAGCCACTCAGATTAAGACTTGCATCTAAGATCACTTTAAGATTCACTTCTTAATTTAAAAAAAAAAAGTTAAAAGACATCTGAAAAAATTGCCATTAAAATTTCTACCTGCCTGTTTTCAGAGCAGTCCCATACCATGCAGCCAGAAACCAGCACAGGATCAGGACACAAGAGGCCAGTTACCATTTTACCATTAAGAGAAAAGAGGAAAGTTTCTTTTTCTTTACAGGTGCATAAAATATAGAGCGAGAAGCTGAAAGATTGTTACTCAAAGTTACCAAATTTTATAAACCAGGACTAGAGGAAGTTTAAAACTTTTGCACAAGAACTCAGTTTAAGCACTTGGACTAAATAAAATGAATAAAATTACTAACTTACTTGAGAGGTGGAAAAGGAGCTTTAACCTCCACTAAAGACACCAGCCAAAAACTCTTGAGTCCCCTCAGCCAACTTTATATCTGCCTTTCACAGCTGAACTGGGTGTAACTTGAACACCTGAAAACTCCACTGGTAATGAGCAGACTGAGCCCTTCTATGCCAGGCAGGGGCTACAGCTCAGGCTGCACCTAAATTTAATACCTTGATACTTAAATCCTATACATAAAAATTTTAATATGTATATAATGCATGTATAAAATGTAGATTACCATCAGTTATCAACAAGTACGCAAATAAAAAAAATTAATTAAAAAATACTTGGAGCCACCCAGGTGAGCCATGTTCACACCCCATGGCAAAAGGAGCTCATTTCTGAAATTTACCCCCCTGTGACCTAGTGCAGGTGGCTGTGAGAAGGTCAATCAATACCTGCTCAGGGGACACCTCCAGCATGGCCCTTCCCACCTTGGGATGATCACATCTACCTGGGAAAATACACCCTCCATCACAGCACTGGCCAACAATCAAGGAATTGCAGGTCCCTCTTATCCAAATGAGAGTGGTGCCAATCCCTGGTCCGGTCACTCCTTCAGCTGTCAGAGCTGCTGCCACCACCCCTCCAGATGTCACTGTGACTGACACTTCTGGCTGCTTCAAAGGAGCAGATAATTAATGTAATTTTTTTAAGCTTCTGACAGAAAGCCATTCTCATAATGTTGAGCAGTGGTTGGGGTTTTTTGTGGGTTGTTTTGTTTTTGTTTTTTTTGTGTCAGGCACTTTTGTCCTTGAAACAGCACCTGTTGTATTCAGTGGGATCCATTATTTTTCTCCTGGAAAAAACAGGTATGGTTTTGATCTCTCCCAGTATTTACCTACACTCTGCCATGAGCATCAGCAAGAGATTTTTACCAGTGGAACTGAGGAAAGCAGCAGCCCCCACACTTCTTGGAATTTCAGCTGCAGCACAAACCAGTGATAGCTGCTTTTCCAACCAGTAGGGAGTAAGGATTTCCCAGCTAGAAAAAAAATCCTGCACTTTTTATTGTAAATACATATCTAGGAAGTCAAGATATACAAATTAAGATCACAGACATCAAAATACTACACAGAGGCATTGTTATTTTACTTAAGGCTGTACCAATGTTTTTCAATCAGTGGTTTATAACTTGGCTTAAAATTTTACTCCTGGCTGAAAACTGGCACAAAATATGAAAATTTTGAGAAAAGCCAGGAGACAGCTAAAAAGCTCTATAAAACAGTGAAATATTAAACATCCTCTTTTACCGTAAAAATAATATTTTCATTTGGAAGATGAAAGGGATTTCTAAAAGATGGTGTATTCCAGCCAATGGTCTGTTGTGAAGAAAAAAATGTTCTTCTTTGCCCTGTCTT
>NC_085055.1:7326101-7418601 GCF_963662255.1 Cinclus cinclus
TTAAAAGGTGGAATATTTGAATTTAGCTTGCAACATAGTTGCATGAAATTATCACTCCTGTCATGTCAGCTGAAATATCAGAAATCCTGTTTCTAATCCCTTCCATGTAATGTGGCACAGGGACACAGATACATATCAGCCACAAAAGGAGCCAGCACAGCCTTTCTGACAGACTCTGCAGGCTGCCTACAATTCAATTCCCCTTCTCCAGCCTCCTCACCCACTGGTTGAGCCTCTTGTTGCCCTTCCAACACCTAATGCACTCCTGACACAATGGAGGGAGGGCAGGAGCAGTGTGGTGAAAAATCAGACACTGCAGACAAAAACTTGACAGACTGTCTTCCTCCCAGTGCCACAATATGAACTGGCCGAGTGAAAAGTGATGGCCATTATCCCGTCTCACTGAATGACTTAAATGACTTACAGCCACATGCCAAGAAAGTTCTTTGAGCTATTTCCATGGGGGATTTTAATTTAATCTGCATGGTAAGATGTACAAGGTAGGTTTTTACAGTTTGAGGCAGCTTTGTTTTCCTCTCAGTCCTGTGTAAAGATAATTTCACCGAAGTCATTGGAGTAACTTCATTATCAAATGGATGTTGGGAGAGCACTTTCACAGTCCCTAGGCAACTTTGCAGTCATTGCTCCTCAATGCTCCCCATAAGCTCCTGTTTACATCTTCCCTAAGGCTGAGGGTTCTGCTGGGCACTCACCCAGCATTGCACATCTCAGGAAAGATGGCACCTCACGGATTGCTCAGTGCTGTGCAGGACAGAGCCTGAATCAACAGCCAGCAGACTCATGCACCCAAGCAACTTCAGATTGACAACAATCTGAAAAATGTAGCTGTCCTAGTAAGTACAGTGTTGTATTTACAGCTTTACAAATGCTGCCCCAGGTTCCCTTGAACACTTTGTCTTTGACATTCCGGGCTAGTGCCTCTGTGCTGGGATTCTGGCCATGCATCTCTTTCTTTGCTTTGTCACAGATCTTGACTTGAGATATTTTTCTCTCTGAAAGTTTCGCTAGAATGGATAAACTCTGGTGAAATGTTTCAATTCAGAGAACTGATTTCTTGAAGAATCCCCAGCAGGTTCTTTACAAAAGCTCTAACAAAAGCAACTGCTCTCTGCCTCCCTATCCAGTGACTCCTGCTAACTCGAAAGCGTATCCATGGGCTTGAGAAGAGCAGCTGTAAGAGCAGAAGCAGCCAGAGACTAAATGTAAGCAAAGAGGAGATGGAGCAAGATCTGTGTACTTCTCTAATTATTGTAACACATAGCAACTTGAGGCACCAAGCCTGGCTATATTCCCTGTTGTGTGCTACAGGTTCTGGAGCCCGACATGTCCAGTAAACCCTTTAATTATTTACAAGTGGGCCATGCTTTTTTACGTGTCCAAAAGCCAGGAGTGGGCTGCTTGGACCCACTCACTAGTTGCTGTCAGTGTGTACAGCTGTTAGAAAGCACACACGGAGCAGCCAGGAAGTATGACTTGAGAGGCAACAAATGATGCTGCTTGTCTTGTATTTATCCCTAATGTACATAAGATACTGTAAATAGCAAGCAAAAAAAAAAAAAAATCAGATTGCTGCAAGTGCTGCATACCAAAAACTGCTTTTTTTGCTTTGCAGTGGAAATGCATTTAACAATCTCTTCCTATGTATTATTTCTGATGGAAGCAAAATCTTACCACATAATAAGACAATATTTCATATACCTGGATCCATGTTCATCCTTCCAGCAACATCCTCCATCTTTTCTCTCTTTTCTTTTTTTGGAATTTGTGGTTAGGCAATATTTATAGTAAAAAAATATTTTTATGAATTATTACTTGCAGAAAATCAAATAACAATGTGTGCTCTTTTTCATCTTTTTCCAGTTTTGTTCTGATGTGCTAAAATCATGTTTTTTGGCAGTTGAGCACTCTCTTGATGAAACCTGAAGTACATGACAATATGAGTGAAATTCATTATCAAGCAAAGAGTGTAGTGAACTTTGCAGCAAATCATCACAAAGCAATCTTGCTTTTTTCTCTGGTCTTACCCTAAATGTGATTTGCAGTCTTATGGAAAGGACTTTGTGCTGTTTTTGATGTTCCATACAAATAGTCTTGCTTTGTAAAATTTCCATTATGCCTGTTTACGTTTAGCAGCAGTGCTATTGATTCAAGCTGTACTGATTGGAAAGAAGAAGTCGTTAACGCTAAGCCCCTTCAAAGTTTTTCATAAATTTGTGGCATTTTTCCAGCGTTGCTCACAAAACAGTATAGAGCTGCTGGAAGGAAATGCTCCAGCTGCAGGCATAAGTGGAGCCAAAAAGTAACATCCAAATAGAAATTATCCAGTTCGTGATTTCACTTTGATCACCAGATGTTTGCCATGTGACTCCAGCATTCAAGAACACAGGAGAGGAGAATGTGATGGTGTGGTACTTAGCTTAAATCTAACACAAGGGCTCATTGCTCAGCAATAGATCTACACAGTTACTGGCTTTTTCCATTTTTTGAGAAATTCCTTGCTTTATCATGATTTTGGTTACAGCAAACTATGTCCTCATACCAGGTTTTGCTTTGGTTTTTCAATTCTTTAAACTCTGAAAGACTTTGGAAGCAGAGCAAGATACAATCCAGGATAATTGCAAAGTTTACTCTGGTTTGGTTGGTAAATTGTTGCTATGAAGACCCTGGTTTGCGATGTCAGCAAATCATAAAGAGCACTATTCTCCACCTCTAAGGGTTTCAGATTTAGATTTGTATATTTTTCCTATTTGATTTGTCATTTGATTTAACTGCCTCCAATACAATGTACTTGAGGGAGATTTTTCAGCTTTTCTTAGTTAAGGATTAGTTGAGGCCATTCAAAATGCACAGAATTGAAAGGGCAATTTAGAATTTTCAAGTTGTAACCCTTTATCACCTTTGTCAGCCATCTCATACAGTGCAAATCTCTATCTAAACTCTTACCATTTTGCTCTTACTAACCTCACAGGATGGCTGATCCAAATTTTGGTTGCTTCATAGATTAAGAAGTCTCTTGAAATGTCCATTCAGAACTTATCCAGAGTCTGTTTATAGCGACTTATTCTCATAATTGAAAGATTATGCGGTGCATGCCATAGAATTTCTAAGTGAATTTGGATAAATTACTCAATCTCTATGTATGACTTTTTCCAAAGCAGGAGTTCTTCCTGCTCCATCTCTCCCATCTGGACACATGTTTTTGTCTCTTGCTGCCTCAGGTATTTGCCAGTTCCTTTACTGATTGATGTCAGTACCTTACTGTGCCTGGTTTTGAAGGGATACTTCTTGCTGGTATAGTGAACCAGGACAGCTCAGCAAGTGGGCTGAGGAGCACACAGAGAGCCAGGCCTGGCAGTTACACTTCTGCTTTAGCTTGCTCTGGAACCACAGTCTCAGTTCTGGATTGATCAAGGTATGATAATGCTTTCTTTCCCAACATTTTGAATGATAATTCTTCCTTTTCCAACATTTTTACCAAATTACCTGTTTAGATTTTAAGTTCTGCAGATCAAAGACTGTCTTTAAGTGACTTGCACAGTGATAACCACAGTGGAGCCCCACATTTAGATATCAAGACAGTGCATGTACAAGACCACCACAGAACCTTTTTGATTGCTGACCTTCTACCCTCCCTTTTTGTGTTGTGCTACAAATGTATCCAGCTTCACTGAAAACAGATTATATTCTCTGTCATTTGCTTCCAGCTTCATATTTACCATTATATATAATATAATGTGAATTCTTAATTAAGTCAGCTTCTTTTTTCATTAGTGCAACAGCACAGATTTCATTAACTATATAAATTCCCACTTTTCTTTATTACATGACAGTTTCTTACTTGTGAACTTCCTTGACCTACTTTGCAGTCCTGGCAGCAAATAGCATTGATCCTCTTTATCTATTAACCTCTGAAATGTGTGATATTGACTTGTAACACAGGTTTTAATGTAAGATGAAATAATGCCACCTATTATTTTGGAATTTGGACCCAAAAAAAGTATTTTATAATAGGTTCTTTTATGTGAAACAAAGTGTTCTTAACATTTTTCACAATTTCTGAATGTACTGTCTCCACCCTTCACTACAGTATTTTGCATACGTCTTGGATTTCTGGGTCTGTTTCTCACAGCAGTGTTGAGAAAATTTCATGCTTTCACATTTTTCAGCTGTAATACTATTTACTTTGAAGAGAACTGAATATCCTCTAGTGTTCTGCCAGGACCCTCTCTACACTTCCACACTGAGGTAGTTTCATTTGATCCTTTTATATGAAAGATTAAATTTCCTTGTGTTGTATGGTGAGATACGAGTGCTTATTTTCAGGGAATTATATCATGGGATGTTCTGTGTTCTAAATTGTTTGCACCCAAATCCAAAATGCTAGGAGTCTTTGTTTCAGTAACAGAACATCTGATTTGCTGTTGTGGTTCCAAGGAAAGTCCATTCCCCAATATTTACATATGTTCTCCATCTTCCATTAAGGATTCAATCTCTTAATTCTTACTTAGGAAAAAAAAAAGACAATTATAGTTATTAATATTCCAAAGATAAATGGTTAAATTTACATGGAGTCAATTGCTGGGAAGGAATTCAGTGAGAAATTTTGAATGTTCATTGGTTTTCAGGTATATGAGCTTAAACTGTATCTAAGGCATTTATTCTAAAATTTTATGCAATTTAGTAATTCTTGACTTTCTGAAATGTTCATTTAATTTGCTGTATGAATGCCATAGGTATTTCAGAACCTGATCAACTTTCTATGTTCAGACAAATATCCACTGTGTCCAATGAGGAATTTTACATTGTGATAGGAGTTTTGACTGAGGAGAGGAAGCCGGATCAGTCCCACATGTTGTAGAGACTTAAAATCAGGAATTAATATGCAGCAGAGCTATGACAGTGGCTCTAATTCTACTCACATTAATTTTCACTGTTATTATTAATTAAACCCTGAAAATCAGGGATTTAATGGAAACTCTGACAGACCTTTAATTATAGCATTTCAACAGACTTATAGTATAGGATGTCCTCTACTAGCACACAGGACATTCTGTACTTGAGAGGGTATAAAAAGAATTCGTAGTTTTTGGTGTACTTTATGTTCAAAACATTCTTTAATTCTTGATAGGCTTTTACTCAGTGTTGTCTGCTCCATCCAGGTAAGTTGCACAGAGTGAATACTTTAATTGTTGTGTTCAAGAATGGTTTGAAAACAGAATTTTTAACTTTTTTTTTTTAATGCAATTGCTCATTATTGTTCAAAACCATCTGTCATTGTTTTAGGAGAAAGGGTTTCTCACCAGCTATTTGTGTAGCAGAGTGCATTATGCTGATAGATACATCTACAACTTAAATTATTTAGATTGCAGATTTCTGACAGGAAGGATGACCTCTTTTTTTCCCTGTTTGTGTGCCATCTACCACAGTGGGGTCCTGACCAGAATTCCTATGTGTACCCATAATATAAGCCATAAATTTCAGTCATTCATCCCACATGATTTGTACCACTGTGTCTCAAGTCCTTGCATTATGTGTGTTCCATGGAGGCCTCACAATGAACAGCAGAGGGTGTGAGTTCTGTTAAAGCGATTTACAGATACGGAATTGTCAGGAGGGAGAGGAAACTGTCAGATATTGTGGGCAGTAGTGTTCTGTAATGTTTAGTACATCACACTTCAAGTTTTTCAAGTATACAGCCCTATAATGAGCATTTTTTGGTGTGAAAGTCAGTATTATACCTTACTGGCTAATTTTTTACAATTTTACCATAAATTTTGCAATGTATACTTTCCAACAAAGAATGTTCTTAGATTCACAGGGATCTATGATAATTGAAAATGCCACTGAAGAGTGGAGGGAAATGGATTTAAAGTTCTAACCTTGGAAGAGATACAGTCTAAAAATGAAGGAGGTACAGTCTAAAAATAGCAATATCAGAGACAGATTTGAAGTATTTGTAGCTATTTGCAATAATTCTAGCTAAAACAATGAATGATTTTGGAGAAGCTGAGTAAATAGTTTTAAAATATTTTTGATACTGTAAAAACTGGTGTTTAATCAGTTAGCCACCTGTTTTCTTGAAGGGATAACCGAACCATAAGAAACAAGTAAAAATTTGTATGCTCTAAAATTAATACGGAGAGGAATTTGAGGAAGTTCCATAATAGAACAGACTTCAACTTTTCTTGACTAATTCTGGTGTTTCTAAATTTGTATAGTATACAATAAAGTATGGATTCGTATGTTTGCTTTTACATGAACCACTTCTAGAAACATTTTAGGCAGCTAAAAAAGTACTTTTTGCTCAGAAAACTGTGTGTACTTACATTGCATGTTCTATCCAAATGTACCATGCATGAGGTCTATTCTACTTTGTTCACTTTTATGCATCTACATAAGAAGGAATGTGAATCACTGAATAGAACCAGTGATTCAGTCTGCATTGAAAAGCACTACTGAGGGGAAGCACTCCTAAGAATTAAAAACTTCTGGATTACCTTGGGGGTGGTAAACACATGAGTGGCTGTGATCAGAAGTTGTTCTCTGAGATCCCAGTCCGAAGCACTCTGGTTGGCTTTTCTCACATGGTTACCCTGAGTGAGGCAAAAGTTACTGTTGTGAATAAAGCTTGTAAAAATAACATTTATAACAAGCTTAAATAGACACATGAAGGCAGAACTGTTCTCCCCAGGCAAGACTTCTGCTGGCCATGCACAGAAATGGCCTAAAACTCAGGTGAAGTTCTTGAGTGATGGCCCAGGCGCACACATCAGCACTAGGCAAGATTGCCAGGTCCAGAAACCAATGCTCTGTGCCACCTGCCAGAGGGAGAACTCAGTGCTGGGCACCTCCTGCTCACCCTGTGTTCACATAAAATTTAGAACCAGAGTCCAAATTTGCATAAATTATTCAGTTGATCCTTTTCTTATCTTCTCAGCTTTGGAATGAACCCAGCAGAGTTTCAGAGCTCTGCAGTTTGTTTGCAATCTATGACTATTTTTACCCCTCTGGTAGTTTTTCATTCTGCTGTCTATCCATAGCCTCTTTTTTTCATGAATGGACATTTGAAATACCTCACTGTGAAACCATTTGTTCTTAACTGACAGCCACATGCTCTCCCTGCTTTTATTGTTCCACTCTGGCATTTATTAGGACATCTCAGGGATAAGGAACCTCAACTCTCAGAAAACTAACCTTACCAAAAAAAAAAAAGGGATGGTTTTCTCCTGGTTTATTTCTGTGAACTGAAATATGGAGGTGGAGGAAGAGCAGGAGGGCTCCCCATGGTGGCAGGGAGCTGCTGGGTTTTCAGTGCTGTAGTGTGAAACAACAGCCTGAGAGCTGGCCAGCATTGTGTCTCTCATCCCTCCTGAGAATGCAGTGTAAAATAAAATAATACCTATGGCAGAAAAAAAATAAAGATACATTTCATGTAAATTTAGGGAAATTTTTCCCAAAATAATTGCTTTGAGTCATTAGGAATGCTGCTTTAGTGTAAGGACTACAGAGACTCCTTCTTAGCAGGACCAGCATTGACTGGCTGGCTTTAGCCAAGCATTGGGAATGTCAGCTCTGGGCTGAGTTGTTAGCATTAGGAAATTGCCTGCTGTATGGATTGGCTTAATGCACTATTATACGGTGTGGATGCAAATTTAATGGGCTTGAAAACAGGGAAATTGAGCCTGAAACCTGTAGGGCATGTCCTTGGCCCAAACTAACCCACCACTTCTAAGCAGAGTCAGTCTAGTCAGAGAAGTGGAAGGTATTAAACCAGTGGCTGATTAGAATCGGGACCCCGATACTTAAAAAGGAGCTTTGGCTGGGCAGGTGTCTTGGTTTTGAAAAGACAGGTGTGTGCTAGGGAACAGCAGGGCCTTTCCTTCCCTCTGAATTAGTATAATTTTGGAATTAAGGGGGCTCTCAGGCAAGGATAGGGGGACAGGAATAACAGTTATATTTATATATATATATATTTGTGTGTGTGTGTGTGTGTATAACAAGGCAAACAAAACAACAACTCTGAAATTACCAGCAAACAGAACAGGAACCCAGTAGCAGTTCTTTTGGCTGTGGACGCTTTCCCCTGCGGTGCAGTTCCCATCCCATCGGCAGGCAGTGCCAGCCGCTCCCGGTGGGCAGGGGGAATTGCGGTGATCCCGCGGGGCTGGAGGGGCCCCGGGGGTGACGGCAGCTGCGTCCTGGCTGGGAAGGGTGGAGGAGAGGCTCTGCTCACGGATCCTCGGGGCGCTGTCGGTGCCGCTGGTCCAGCAGGACGCTCGGAGGTGGCAGGCTGGGGCAGGAGCGTGTCCGAGCAGGGGTGCGGGGTCCCGCAGCCGAGCAAAGGCAGCTCCCGGTGCTGGGATGGCAGGGACAGGTTTTCCAGCGGCCGTCCTCCTTCGGGAGAGCGAGCACCTGCCCCCACCTCTCCTTTACCTGCCCCTGATCTCACGGTGTTCCCCCTCATCTCCCCCACCCGCCCTACGAGGGAAACTCCAAAAAGGGACGGGCAACCTCCCCCTATCACTAACCATCTTAGCGTGTCAATGGGAAAAAATTCCAGACAGAGGGGAGAGAGAAAAAATTCCAGACAGAGGTGAGAGGGAAAAAGAAAGAAAAAAAAAAAAAAAAAAAACAACCCCCAACAGCAGGTGACCACAATGGCTTTTTTTTTCTTTTTTTTTTTTTTTTGGTATTTGTATTTTGTTCAAGGAGCTGAGCAGCCATCCATTGAAATGCACACGGAATACAAACCCAAAGTGTTAAAATGACGTTTAGAAATAGCATAACAGTACAGACAGTGTTAAAAGAATGCCATTTGAGAAGGTGTCCTTCCTCACACAGTAATGGGATTGCCACTGTTGCTCAGCACATCACAAGAAAGTTTTATCTTAAAAGCAAAATAATATCATTAACAGAAAATTAAACTTAAAGTCACCATGAACTATGGACTTAAAAGACCCTCAAGAAATGAAAACCAATTGTCTCTTGGAAAACCAGGAGGTCAAGTAGTCATTGACCAACCAAAAGCTGCACCGATTGCTGGAACGTACAGTACTTTCAAATCCAATTAACTGTTTCAAGCAGACAGTCCTCATTTTCTCTTTCATCAGGAAGGGAAATTTGCAATCATATATTCCAATGAAAGTTAAGTTGTTTTGATCTGATAATTGTTAGATGTATTTATCTTAATTTGTAAGTTTTTAATGCTAAAGCTCCGAGCTGTTCAGATATAACAGAAGTGCTGGGAAATGAGGTACAAAATGCTGGAATTCAAATTAACCAATAAATATATTTTAATATATATCAGCAGGACTCTAGAGGATTCCATTAATGTTGAAAAATAGAAAGGATTTAGGTTAATTTGGTAAGAAGGCAGGTCAGAACGTTTACAACAGTGGCATAGAATTGTATAGAGATGCAAAATTTTTCAAGAGAGCAGAATTTTTTCAAAAACGCTGACTCTAGCTGTCACAGCCCTGCCTTGGTTAAATCCAGTGGAGAGATATGAGGACTTTCTAATTTGCTTTCCCTCTATTTTAATAATAGCTGTGCATAAGTAATTTATGAAAGGCCAACCAGGCAGTGGGCAACAGAAAATTAAACTCATTTTATCTGAAAGCAGGTGGATTTCTATATATCATTAGCATGCATAGAATTCTCACAATGTTATTTCTCATACTGATGGAATGTAACCAAATAATATATGAGTTTTTTGCTTATGCACGAGTGAAATTTTTAGATAAAAGTGCCAGCCCCAATGGCAATTTTCTGCAAAACGAAAACTAATTCTGCGAAGCTTCTTATTACTGGGAAGACTCATTTGGCTTGCATTAGAGACTGACATAAGTGACTTTAGGATTTTACTAACAGATTAGATGAGATGTGCTATATGCAGTAATATCATTAGAGAATGTAGCAGCAGAAGCAGAAGAGTTTGTGGCACTTAAGGACACTAGCACAAGTAAATTGTTTTCATTTATTAAAAGCTTTTAAATGATTTTTTTTTCTCCTGATGAGAATATGTTTTAGTTTCAGGTTTCCCTTTCCCAAGACTGAAAATAAAGCTTCTGCCTGAATTACTGCTCATATTATTTCAGCCCCTGATACCAAATCTATTGAATGTGCCTGCCTTATCACCTGTATCACCTTGAGAAGGGCTAGATTTTTATGAAGAAAACAATACCAAAACTAAATAAATGTATTGCAGTGTTATTAAAATCAAAATAAGGAGAGAGAAGCAAACCACATATTTCTCTGTTTGCTGTTTTTTCACTGTTCATTAAGAAAAATATATTTGGAATTTCTGCACGTATCATTCAAAGTATTTTAAAACATCAACAGATATACTGCAATAATTTGACTTATAGACAGCTTTCCTTTTCTTACCTCATAAAAGTCTGTTAGGAATTTGGTTTTTTTTAATTATGATACCCAAAGGTACATCCTGCGTAAGACTTTTTCCACTCTTACATCTTTTTTAACAATAAATGGCATTGGCCAAGCAGTGTTTTTCTCTGAGGCAAGAAACAGTAAAAGACCATGCTAATTCCTATCCCATGTAATATTTTCATGATGCAGATGAAGGTGAAACTTTCAAATTTTTTTTTTAATAATTCAAGAAGCAATAGTAGCAGCTACTGGGTGTTAGCAGTAACTACTCTTCAATGGTTATATTGATTTGTACTGCCAACTTTGTAGTTTGCAATATATTTTGTTCACATTTGAATTTCAAAAAAGAGGGAAGATCTGACTGTGCTGTTGGAACCAATAGCACTGACCCAAGTTGCATGACAGAGATAGTCCTTTGTAACCCTGGCCCATGTGAGGTGACAGTGTCCAGCTGTTCTTAAGCTGTATTCAGTTTCTTCTATCAGCACTCATGTATGTCACACTTACATGACTTTTTAATATTACATGACTATTTTATTGGTTTACTTAGATAGCAAAGTTTATATTGTCCTCCACAATTGGTACTTTTACAGAGCTATATTGGCTACCAAAGGCCCTGAGCAGCAGGGAAATAAAATTCCGACGTAAACTGCACGGGTGTAAATGTAGAATGGCTGTGTTTGCCTCAGTGAAGCTAACCTGGGTATGTAGTGCTCTGCTAAAAAAGCTGTTTGACCCAATGTAACCAACACTGAAAACAGACTTGAAGCTAAAGACAACTGTAAGTTCTTTTCTCAGGGGAAATGCTGGTGTTGGCCGTGGTGAGGCAGACACAAAACACTTCTGCTGGAGTCGATGGATTTCCTTGAGACATGGCTCAGCACAAACAGGGACAGGGTTTGGCTTTGCTGTGCCTTGACTCAGCCAGTGCATTAAAGCATAAGGATTAGAATTCAATGGTAACATTCAGATGGATGCGTCGCAAGGCTCTTTACATACTCTGGTTCATGAAGTCCCTTCCTGTTGCACTTGCCACTGTTTGCAAATGTGTAAAAGAGAGAGAAGAAATAACTGAAGATATTAAAAAACCCTGGAGCTTCTGCAATGAGGTGCATGGACACCTTGCCAGCATCTGCTGAAGTCTGGCTCCTGCTGGCACGGGAGAGCTGAAATACAGGGACAGGAGTACGTCCTTATTCCAGATCCATCCTTCCATATTCTGTGCCCCCGCTCCTAACAAATTAACTGACCAGTGGTAATTTATATGTGATGCTAATACCTAGCATAGAAACTTAGGTCAAGACTTTCTGTAGGATCTTAGACCACTAAATCTATTTCTTGCAGGAAGTTCAAGATGTGTCACATAATTCTGACCCCAAATATCTGAAATTCCATCTTAAACCAAGTTAGATTCTCTGTACACACATTCTTGACTGGAAAGCTGATCCAAAACATCCCTCCATGAAAAATTTTGACCAACTGAATATAACAGCAAGTTTTTTCCAGTGCTGTCTCCTTCCTATTTTAACTTTGCTCTAAGTCTGTTTTTATAGAAGTCCTGCACAGTAGATCCTCAGATCTGCCTTGCTATTTCATAGACTACCCAGATACTTCCTGAGTCTTCCAGCATTAGCCAATTGTACATTCAAAGAAATATCTCTTAGAAAAGCCAGTTCAGCTCCTTCAGTGCTAGGAAATGCTTTTTCCTGTATGATATTTCCATCTTCTAACAGCCTTCTGATAAATAAAGAGGGCCTGCAAGACAATCAGAGAGGGACCTGTGACAAGGGCATGTAGTGAGAGGACAAGGGGGAATGGCTTTAAACTGACAGATGACAGATCTAGATCAGATGTTAGGGAGAAATTCTTGACTATGAGGGTGGGGAGGCCCTGGCACAAGTTGCCCAGAGAAGCTGTGGCTGCCCCATCCCTGGAATTGTTCAAGGCCAGGTTGAACGGGCATGGAGCAGCCTGGGCTAGTGGAAGGTGTCCCTGCATGTGGAAGGGTGTTGGAATGAGGTGATCTTTAAAGTCCTTTCCAACCCAAACCATGCTGTGACTCTGTGATTTACCTGTGATGATTTACAGCTTTGTATAGTGAGGGCTTCAGCACTTACAGCCTTAACTGTGAGACTTCTGTAGGGTAGTACAAAGTATTTAACTTGATTATAACAGTGGTCAGAGAACTAACAAAAGACAGAAGTGAGAACAGAGTCAGTAGATAATATGGTGAAAGAATATCAGAATAATTTTCATTGCAAATGGACTAGAAGAAGGTGTGCATTTTTCTCAGTTTTCATCTTCTTTTTTATCATCATATTTTATTCCCTACTCAGAACATCAAAGTCAAAACAAGCACATGGATATGTCTTTATTTCCCCCATTTTCATTTAATATACAATATTTGAGGGCATTCAGCTTTCTGCTTTTTATTTGCAGCCAGCAATCAAAAAGTATTTTTGCTGTATTATTAAAAACTGAAAAATAAATACTATATTTTAATCTTAAGCGTTTTAAAAATGGAAGGAGATACCAGTGAGTGTCAGTAAGTCTAGCTCTAAGTTGCTTGTGTTGACATACTGCTGAAGGCTAAAAACAGCTTATAAAGATTTTATTTGTTTATAGGGCAAATTAGAAAATGTTCCACTGAAATAAGTAATGACAATTTTTGTCTACATAAATGTGCATGTAAATGTAATGATGTTTGTTGTCATTTCAACATGACTGCCATTATTGAAATAGAAGAGCCAGTACTAATTCTTGCTGTCATATTTCTTAAAAAATGAAAATAAGACATTTAAAGAAGCGTCAAGGTTTTCAGTGTAGATCATTCATTTCCTGCATGCTCTTAGAATAACACCCTCAGCAAAACAGACAGACAAAAGCTAACTAGAGTTCTGCTCTCTAATCTTTTTAAGAAACATACATTTGAAGATATTTTCCAGCTTCAGAGTGTTCTGGAACTCAGCAAGACCTTAATGAATAAGATGCGAAGTTTTGTCATTGTCTTAAAGATTGTGTAACCTGGGCACAGGGTAAAAACCTGCAAAAGTCTGCCTTTGATCTCGTCAGCCAAAAGAGACCTTTGTCTTTTTTAGCTGAATACTTGGATGTGCCGTGCTGAGCTCTCATGGTGCCCACCCTCCTGTGGGACTCTACAGGATAATAATTGACAGAAACATGCAGGCTAAAACCCCCTCAGTATTGAGCTTCTGTGTGATTTGAACACAACACTGTTTTTACATACTCTTTGGAATTTGTTCCTTTTTTCCCCTTCCATCATCAATCCTTGTCCATTGGCCAGTTGGCTTCAGCACAATCAGGAACAGGACTGAAAAGTATCATTACTAGATAATAATGACTGTTTTGAGAGGGTTGTATGTCTGAGTAGATTTTAGGGTTGAGAAATCTTGAATTCTAATCTTGCCCCTTCCACCAAAGTGGCACATGACCCCAGGCAGGGGTGACAGGAAAGGTGACATCACCTGCTTTTTGAAGCACCATCCTCATTTTTTGTGCCTGAGTAGCCATGACTTTAAAAGGCCTGAGTATTCACACAGTTTGAAAACAACTTCAGCTTAAAACTGCAAGCATGCAAAGTCTTAGAAATGAGATGCCTCACATGTTCCAGAAATGAAAAGCTGAGTTTGAAGCATTTCCTTTTCTCCATGCCTCAGTTTCCCCCAGGTTCCAACAGAATGAGACAGAACCTGCAACAGGAGGGTAAGAGGGATACTAATTCCTTAATATCTGTGACAGGCTTTGAATAAGTGAATTATATTAAATATTGCCATGTGCTTTTCAATTCCAGGGGCTCACAAAATGTTGTGCAGTGGGACATGCAGCAGTCCCTGCACCACATTAGAACACATTCAATGACAATTTCTGTAAGGTAAGGTAAGGGCTCCCTCTGTCCAGCGAGTTTCTGGAGCAGCAGAGCACAGTCAGGGACATAAGGCTGTTTCCCTCATGGAGTAGAAAGCTGGAAGATGAAATTGTAGGTTCAGCTGAACCCAGGAGCTCTGTGCTGTGTTCTGACTACGTTAATTCAACAGAGCTTTTGCTAACTAGAAAACACATCTCTAAGACATAAGCAAACACGAAAAAAGAAATCCACACAAAGTTATGAGTCTTATATTGGGGAAATAGTTCTCCTAGAGGTCCTAGACATAGCTCTGATCATAAAACTCAGGAAAAATATTAGAAAAGTTTTCTTCTTCCCTTTTAAATTGATCGACTCCCCAGACACTGCTTTAATTATTCATGCAGATGATGCGGTGTTTTGTGCAGCAGTTTCTGGGAATGCAGCACCACGGAGTGCTCCCTGATTGTTACTGTCATCACAAACTGCCCACCATCCTTCGTCTTATGTAAATTTAATTCCAAACACACCACTTCATGCTTTATTATCTCACAACAGCAATTGCATTTGGCCCTTTGATTCATCTGTGGAGAATGCATTATGAGGCAAAGCATAAATATCATAAAATGGTTAGTTCATGGAGCTTCTAATTTCAGGAACACCACAAAATGCTAATTCTTAGACTTCATACTAGCATAAAAAATATATTTCAGTGGATGTCGTGAGGGTAATTCCCTGTTTTCGTCCTTCACTTCGAAAATGCTGCAGCTTAAAGAAACTTAAAAGCTCTAATAAAACTTAGAGCAAACTAACTTGCTGGAGTGTTCATCTATACTTCAGTGTATTCTGAGTTTAAAAAAAAAATGTTAAGAGGCTTCAAAATAGTCCAGAAGGGAACTAGAATAAAGAAAGAATAGGTTGCATTTCTTTCTCTTTTTACATATTATGGGGTGCAGTTGTTTCCCTGTTGGTGCAGTTCTTCTTAAAAATTGACAAAACTGTGCCTACCTTGTCATTTTCTAATTGCAATGGTGCTGAACCACTAAAATCAACTCGATTTTACCAAGTGTTGTTCAAGAAAGAGAAAAGACAGTGCCTTTAGGCAGAAGCCAGTGGCATGTGTGTTCATTGCCAAGAAGTGACTGTGTGGCCAAAGCAGAAAGTCTGGGCTGGGAGAAAAGAATATATTGAGGAGAAAACATGAAGTATGGGGCTTACAAACACCACTCCTGTTCAGTGCTTTTTCACTTTATGATGTATGTGTGAAAACTTCACCCACAGATGTTGCTCCATTGATTTGTCCCTGTTTTCAAGACTAATCCGTTCTGAAGATGCATGGGCTGGGCAGATACATAGGTTTATTTTGGCCTGAGTGTAACAGCATAAGTAGCAGAAAAAGTTTAGGCAAAATTTCCTGACTGTTAGAGACGAGCGTGGGGTGTGCCTGTGTGAAGGAGCAAGGAGATTGAGGCAGGCTGGGAAGCTGGCTGGGCCAGCTCTGGGCCAGCACTTCCACGGTCCATCAATAGGTGCCAGTGCCTTGTGGGAATTTATGAAGTGATCTTTGCAGATCATTTCCTTTCCAGCAGTTACCAACCCAGGATGCTGAATGCTGCTTTTCAGTTTTCTGACTCATTTACACTTAATTCCTCTCTTTCTGCATTTTAACAAATAAGTTGTGATATTTAGTTTTGATTGTATCTTCCCAGCAGCAGCCAAAGGTCATTTCTGTGACCATGAAAAGCCCTGTCCATGTTGAACAGCTCAGTGTGAGCTAAGTGAATTTAGTTCATTGGAGAAAGCCTGAATCCCTGGGAGTCCTGCCTGCTGCCCTGAAGGAGCAGCCTTTAGACCATCCCCAAACATGTCACACTCCTCACATCTCCTTTGGTCCACTCACCTGCCTTGTGAGGATGAAGGTCGCATTTTAGTGCTGTTGGCCATCCATCTCTGTTGATGGTGAGCAATTTGGGGCCTAAAGATCCTTCACAAACAGTGAACGACCTGTTAGTTCCTACTTTTCTTGTCCATTAATTATAAAACTTTTCTAAAATCAGAATGAAATCATTTTGTTGCACAACAAAATTTCCCATTGTTTTTTGTGTCACTTTCCATGTGAGGTAACTAGCACCGCAAGTTCAGCCTGTGGATGTGTGTAAGAATGCAGTTCTTTCAGGAAAAAAAGAAAAATTTACGTAATTTCTTCATATTTCTGGAAATATAAATCATCTGAAATAATCTGGTCTTAACCATAATTTTAACATTAAACTAAACCTTGTTTTCTAGCCCATGCTCAGAACTACTTGAAAATTAATTAAGTTAGATTATTGAGTGATGCAGATTGAACCTCCTTTTGCTGGGGTGCACCGAGATCTATTGATTTGTCTTAGTGAGGATATAGTCCATTGTCTCTCAAGACCGTTTATGAAGCGGGCCCATCGTATTCCTCAGCAGGAGTTCTGATAAAAGCACACCTACTCCTGCTCTCCTGCAGTCAGGTGTATTTATATATGTAAGTAGGAAAACACTAGCTAATTTTTTTTTCTTTCTTTCTTTCTTTTTTTTTTTTTTTTGTGGAAATAATAGCAATTGGAATAGGGAAGAAATGGGATCCTGCGCCTAGCACAGGCAGCACTAATTTTTTTTAGATTTTGGATCATGCTTACTTAGGATCAGAACATTTCTTTGTGTAATGTGACAACCTTGGTTTTTGTAATGGCTATCAAAACTGTTGAGCTTGTAATTTTAGTCTCTACAAATCATCATCATTATTTACTCTTAGATGAATAATGTAGATATGTTACTTTTATGAAGACTGGATGGAAAATTGAGTCTGTATCTCCAACACCAGCAGAGAGTTTGTAAATTGTATTAGGATGGAGTTTCTGAAATCCGGTCAGTGCTGTAGATTATTTTATATATGAATGGAAAAAGGTGAAGTATATTTATTGCGAGGTGCATTTAAATTTTCAAACCTGTAGGTAAACTTTAACTTCCCAATATTAATAACATTGCACTGGTAGGAAAACACACTTGCTCACCTTGTGTTTTTATATTTAATTTTGGATATTGCAAACAACATAGGCATGGAAAGCCATAATAGCCCATGATTTCTAATATTGGGTAAAGCACAAATATAAAATACACTTGAAGCTCAGCTCTAAGTAGATTATAAACATTTAATATAGAATGTTATCATAATATTCAGAGCACCAAATTGCAGACTTCTGTCACCCACTTTCAGGCATGCTTCTGAAGATCATAGTTAATTCTGCTGATTTATGGTAATGCTGTAGCACTATCATATGCAGCATCAGAAACCACTAACAAGCTTAGTATAAGCTTGGACTGAAATGGTTTGAGGTTTAAATTTCTGTAACGATTATAAACTGGAGGGAGTGAAATCCCACTTCAGCAAAAAAATAAAAGTGTCTTGTTACAATTCAATATTGCATCCTCTCTCTCTCTCCCCCTCTCATTCCAGCCCCCCTTACTTTCTCTTCTCTCTTTAGCTTCTCTGAGGAGCCATATTTGAGAAAAGTAATTTTAAATTGTGACTGGCATTTTTAAATTTAAAAATAATCCTTTTTGTATGGTAATGTGCTTTATAATTAGGAGACACAATGCTAGCATTTATTAGAAGTAAAAAAAAAGCTCAGCTGAAAAGTATTAAAATCAACTAGATTTTTTTTGCCCATTTCATTTGAAATGATAGCTATTTATAAAACAAATCTGATGAGTTTGCCAACCCTTCCCATAAACATTTTGATAACGTGTCATATTTGACTGTTTCAGGGATGCTATGGACTGCAATTGCCATAAACCTATTTCAAAACTCACTTTGACTATAGGGTTAGTAGGAAGGTGTGCAAAGAGAAAACATTATGAGCTAGAACTTTAAAGAATGTAAATCATAGCGCTGTTGCTCCAAAATCCAGTGAAAGGAACTGCATTAACTTGGAGCTGTTGGGAATCTACCTTTGGTTGTTCTCTGGACACACTGGGCCCCTCTCTCCTGTGCCTTTGTGAGAGCTGTGCTCAGGAGCCATTTCTGGCAAAGGAATGATGCTCTATGGCAAATACAGCACTTCAGGAATGTTGTCATTGGTTTGGACAATATACTGCCATTTTCAAATTCCAGATTCCCACTCCCATCAGCCTAGATTGCTTTTTCTCTCTCTACCTACATGGAAATGTAAAAATTGCCCAAGCTTTTGAAAGGATTTGAAATGTTTATGTTGTGGACATCTAATTTGATAGCAACAATCAAATCACAATTTCTGAGTATCAAATCTTAAAGATGGATATTGTTTAAGTTATCTCAGTTTGGGCAGGTAAAAATATTACAAACCACTTCTGTCATCCCTCCCATCCCCCAGTGCCGTCATTCATCAAAACTAAGGTCAAGTAAAACATTGTAAGGAAAATCAGCTACATTTTTTTTTTTTTTTGTGAAGCTTGTACTGAACTGATTGCTCTACCTTGGTGCCAACTGTTTGATTTTGTAGAGTTCTGTTAATTGTTTCTTGTCTATCAGAAAACAAATTATTAGGAAACAACAGTGATAAATTTATTATATTGGGTCAAATTCAGACATAGCTCTTGATGTCAATGGGAAATTTGTGAAGGCAAGGAAAAAGTCATTCTTTGTAATTTATGGAAGCTGAGCCACATCTTGCTTCCAGTAATCCTAATTGTACCTCCATATTGCCTTTTTCATTCCAAATGTTTAGAAAAAGAGGTATCATGAGTTAAACAAAACTTCTAATCATTTGCACTATTACCTTTTTCCAAGTAAATTGTAGATTTTTTTTTCATCTGAATCCAACGGTAGCTGACTGTATGGCAATGAGTTTTTCCCTCATCATGAGGAAATTGGTGCAGCCACCAAACACATCGTGTGTTCGGAGTCCACAAAAATCATGGGCTCACACACTTCAACATATCTCCTGTTTAGAGAGACACATGGAATCCACTGCCTGTCTGCTGACCAGCTGAGAAAGGACATCAGCTCTTCTGGGATCTGAACCTGTGTCTCCAAGTTGTTCAGTTGCTTTGCACCTCCTGCCAAAGCTACTAATGTATCCAATGGTCAAAGATTTTACTGTAAAAACAGATCAAATGGGTCCTGTTTCTTTTTCTCCATCAGCCTAGCAGAGCTGTGAGAAGGAAGCCACCAGGTTCTGTAAGATTTGGGAGGGCTCATCATCCGGCGCTGAAATACTGACTCCACATGCTACAGCTTTCTTTTCAGGATGTCACTCTCCCGCCTCCACACTCACCACCAAACAAACATAGAAATCTACTACTGTTCTCCCCATGCACTCCATTTTCTTCCAATCTGAGAGCCATTTGTGTGTATAATTGAAAATTAGCAGTGCAGCTGTTTGAAGAGAGTAATTTATCACAGCACATTGTTCGCTCCTGACACTTTAGACCTGGCTCTAACAAGGCAGTGGTTGCTGGGGGTTGAGCTGCAGAAAGTGATTCGGCTGTAATGCCGCGTTTCCCCTGCTTTGTTGCTAATTGTAGCCTCTTTTTCTCCATTGAATTGGGAGTTGAGTAAAAGAGCTTGTTTGCTCTGTGCGAGGAGGCTGCCAGGGCCGCTTGGGCTATTATCACAAGATACTCTTGATCTTTTGAAAAGCAGGAAATAGAATTTTTCTCCAACAGGGAAAGTAATTTGCGATGCGTCCATTAGTTCTTCATTAAAGCAAGATTAAATTGCACGGCAAATCACATCTGTGTTTGGATGATTAAAGGGTGGCATTTTAGAGGCCAAAACTAATTACTAGCCAAAATGAATGGGAGTGAAAAAACAGTCATGTTTTTACATTAGATAGTGTGGCTTGTAATTAGATTCAAGCTAATTCCACTATTTCTTCTCATTTAATGAGATGAGCCTGTCCTCATCTTTTTCTAGGCCATGCTAACAGCCCCAAATGTATAATTTTGATAATACTGAGAGTTTACTTTATTGAAATTTCTTAGCTACCTGCCACAAGTGACTGTTCTGTGTAGTGGTGCTTCATTATACAGCAACACAAGCTACTGTGCATGGCCCAAGCAATATCTCAGACAATCTCTGTACATTAATGCACGTGTACTTTTACACAGCTATGAGTTTGTGTCTCTGTATATGCAGACACATATAAGTATAATGCCCAAGGTATGTGCATATATTCTTGTTAGATGATTACAGGAATGTTTGAAAGACTATGGAAGAGAGGAAGGGAGCTCTTTCTGTATCCAGAAAGTACAAATCTCCACATAAAATTCCTTTAATGATGGAGGTTTGTGGAGGTAGTTTTTCTTTAGGCATGAGAAGAAGGAGGTAAATAGGGGCATCAAGTGGTGAGTGATTGAAATAACACAGTTATTTCCTAAATTTAAAACAAAATGAGGTTTTGCTTGTTATTACAGCAATAGCTTTCAGTAGATCATTGGAATTGATAGCTAATTCTAAACGGCCAAATAATTAATTGATTTTAGGATATATTATGTTTCTAAGATCAACATTTATTTTTTCTAATAAAGAGATTTCTTTCTAATAAATAAATGAAATGTGGTGCTATTTCTTCTCTTTTTGGGTTCCTATATTGAGAAGGAAGGAGGTGTAGAGGGCCACAAATTGGATGAATATGAGGCTCAGAGTAGATATTGTCCCTTGATTTTTCTCCTTGGGGATTCTCTAGGAAACAATAGGTTTTTAACAACAGGTTTTTAAACAACACTTACTTGTTCCATAAAATTTCATTGCAGTTACTTCCTGAGAGAGACTCAGACATGTCCAAGTGTCTGTTCATAGACCTCAGGTAAACACACTGTTGGGGGGTGTTGAGAGGTAGCTGGAGCAGGGCAGAGGGGGAGGAAAAGTTCAGAGGCTAATTGATTGTAGGCCTGTTCTACAAAATCTTCTGGCTGTTGGTTTATTTTTGTGTGCTAATTATTGGTATGTTAATACCTTTAGTGTAAGTGTGTAATCAATCAATTGCAGGGACTTAAGTACCCTCTTCTGAGCATATATTTGATGAATAAGTGGAGTGTGTATTTCCTTTTTCTTCCAGTTCCCAAACTGGGTTTTTTTAGAGATCACCAATGCCATTCTAAAGGGAATTTGACTTTGTCTATCTTTACTATTCCCTGAACCTTCAGTCAGGAGACAGAGCTACAGAAGGGACCCTTAATTCAGTCCAGGCTGGCAATTCTTCTATTCTTGGCACTCTCTGGTGGATTAGCCACTGCAGGATGCCCCAAATATACCATCATGGCAGACTGGTGAAAAGGCTAGAAACTAATATATAATGTAATGCTTTGATAAAGTACTCACTTAACAATATCAAAGAGTTCCCACTACCTTCAAAATTCTTTTCATCCACACTAATATAGTAAGGCATTTTTTTCCTAATTTTCCTTTCCATGCCTTCTGTCTCCTGTGAAACTTAGAAGTGTAAATTGTGGTCTATTTGTTGTCTGCATTATTTTCACTGGATCATTGATTTATATTCACTATATCAGATTTCCATTAAAAATGGTACTTCTAAGTAAGAGCCATGAAACTCCCTCCTGGCACAATACCACAGAGGCCATTAAGCTCACTTCTGATTAATTTTTAGAGATTTGGGGTTTCTTCTAGAGAAGCAGTGATGCCAGTTTAATCTGAATTTACTAAGGATACAATGCAAAACAAATTGTGGAAATAATGCTGAAGTTCCTGTGAAGGAGAAGGTGAGCTTCTTGACTGCAAATAGAAAATACAGTTACGGAGAAGTCAAGTTTCCCTTGACTATGGAGTCCTTTCCTTCTTCTCACTTAGGAACTTTGCAACAGCTTTGCCAAAAGGACTGGCTTCACTGTGTTCTTTCCCATGACAGTTCTTTTCAGAGATTATTTGTAGCTGTGTCCGCAGTTTGCCAGTTGTTGCTTTTGTCTCCTGAGATTTCCAGCATGAATTTGGGTTATTTTCTTGGGTTTTTTTTTGTTAGTTTGTTTGATTTTGAATCTGATTAGAATGAGATTTTCGTGACTCAGGTCTTCACTATGTATTATTTCTGTTTCCCTGGAGATTGGTTTTGTGTTCTTAACTAATGAACATGAGACTCATGGCTTAGTTTTAAAGACTATTTAATATCAATGTAATAATCAGGAATTGCACTTGGGAGAATATTGAACATTTTAAAGTTATAGTACTATTACATGCATAACATAATATCCACATTACATCTTCTGCTGCAGTCCACATAGATCTATAACATACATGAAAAGCTTTTTGAGTGTTTCAGCTAAAATACTTTTCTCTATTCTTTATAAGTTTTAGGGACCCATGCCATTGCACCTGCATTGGAATTGCCCTGATTATAGGGAGCTCACTTACTAAAACAATGAGAGAAATGTGTTACTTGTACCCAGAAGAACTATGACTAACATTCCTGCAGGTATTCTGGCAAGCTAAAAGGTTTCTTACAGCTGATAGGAGGGACTAAGATTCATTTGAAGACAGAAGGGTTCTATTTTGCTCTAAAGACAGCTTATATCTTCTAAGTTGGGGATTTCAGATTTCAAAACTTTTCTAAGCCCTCTGCTGACTTTGAATACTTCCTGCAACCATGGAACCAAAGTCTGCAATAACAAGCCTTACATACTGCTTCAAAATCACTTAGATATTCTGTACTTTTGGCTTCCTAACATACTCCTTTAAAACAGTGTCTGCAGCTGTGGTGGTTTAATGCCAGCTCAGCCCCACACAGGCACTCATTGACTCCCCCACAGTGTGATGGGGGAGAGAATCAGAGGGGAAAGGTGACATAAACCCATGGGTTGAGATAAAGACAATTTAAAAGGTAAAGCAAAAGCTGCATTCTAAAGCAAAGCAAAACAAAAATTAATTCCCCACTTCCTATGGGCAGGTCTTCAGCCATGGCCAGGAGAGCAGGGCTCTATCAACTGTGGCCCAGGGAGACAAATGCCATCACTCTGAGCACCTCCTGCTCCATCTCCTCCCCCAGCTTTGTGGGATGAGCATAATGCCACATGGGCTGGGGTATCCCCTGTGTCAGTTGGGATCAGCTGTCCCAGTTTTGTCCCCTCCCAATCTCTTGTGTCCCCCCAGCCCCCTGGCTGTTGGGATGGGGTGAGGAGCAGGAAGGGCCTTGGCTCTGTGCAAGCCCTGCCCAGCCAGTGCTAAAATATCCCTGTGTTACCTGCACAGTTTCCATCACACACCCAAAACTTGGCCCCATACTAACTATAAGTTTTGCTTATCAATTATCCAACTCTAAACATGCGAATAATTGTCCAACTTCACTACAGAAGCTGAAAAGCTAAAGAGAGGATAAAAATACAAGTAATAATTTTTTATCCATAAACCGAGGATCCATAAAATGTTACACTTAAAGCACATAATAGCAAAAGGCCAGATTATCTTCCTTATATATATATATATATATATGTATATGTATAAAGGTCAATCATTCAAAGTCTCCAGTTCTTTCTATTTGTTTTCCAGAGAAAGAAGAATAACTGTTGAGATGTTAACACCACTACGTATCACTGTGTGTATACACATATAATTATAGAAATCATTGTATATGAAGACCTTGCAGTCTAAGGGAAGATAAATATATGCAAGATTAGTAGATCACTTGATTTATTAAAAAGATGATCAAATCACACAAAGTTAACCACATTTCTGATGGAAGGAATAATATAATAATAATAGAATATACCGAGTTGGAAGGGAGATAGCCAACAGAGGAATTTGTGACAGTGACTTCTTAATCTTCTTCATTATCATAAGTATTTGTATGATTGTGTCTGTAGGATGGTGAGAAGTTTGGTCAGAGCCCAAGAAATACTGTGAGTTGTGAAGGGGAAGTTGTAAGAAAAGAGCTGCAGCAAAGGAAAGGATCTCAGGGCAAAGACAGAAGGAGTGGTAGGAAGAGGAAGAATAGATCATGGGAACTGCAGCTTTAGCAAGACAGAGACAAGACTGAGCTGGAAGCAAGGAAGGGGAGCCAGCAGCACGTGACTCTCCAGCCAGTGTTTGCTGCCAATGGTATTGCAAAAGAAATCTCAGGAATAAAATTTTATTTGAGGCAGAATAAATTATCTAAGTCATGATCTTGGCATTTGGTGGAGATACAATAATTATAAAAACTTGATCAGATCTTCCAGTGAGAAATCCTGTACGATGACAAGTAATATTCAGGTCACACTTCTCCTTTGAAGTTTTAATGGCCACTGCAATTTTATGTTAGTCACTCACTCATGTTTGAAGTAGGCATGCAAAGCCTTGGCTGTCTCCATTTGTCTATAACTACTTTAGAAGCTTCTGAAGGCACTGAACTCATAAAACTGCAGGCTTCAAAGAGCTTATTCAAAGATTCCATTCTGCTCCTGCCATTTATCAAAGGGATACTTTTAAAATATATAGTTCTTTATAATAAAATATTTTTTTAAATATAAACCTGAAAGTGGAGATGATTAAAACAAAATCTCCATTGGCTTCAATGGCAGCAGAACTGAATTCCATAGCTTTAAATATAATTTTTATATTTCTACAAATAATGTTATAGTTAAGAAAGCTCCTAATATAATGAAGCACAATTCATTTTCCCTCTTTTTATTTCCCTCCCCCCCCCCCCCAATAATTTTTGGAACTTCACTGTGTGTTTAACCTTGAACTTTAAATAAAATTTTAAATTTAATCCCACAATACAGAAAAGGATTGTCTCTCCTAAAGAAAATAGAAACTCATTGTTTCTAAGTAGAATTAATTACATTTTCTCATGCAAACCTAAGGGGTCAGTAGAATGTTAGTGTTAGATTCTCATTTATTTAAAAAATAAATCCTAATATATTTTATTTCATCCTGTCATTTATCAATTCCATGATAGCTCTTTCTGAGTTCTGCATGATTCTAGACAAACCACGTGACATTGAGTTATTTTTTTTACCCCATTTAAACAAGAACAACAATACTTACCTCTGACGTTCATAGGGCATGGTCTCCTGTCCAATCCTGTTCCCCAAAACACAGCAGGAGACTTTCCATTGATTTTATTAGATCAGCCCTTTAACTCCTGATCTTCTGTAAAGAATCATGGCCTGTGGGGAAAGTGGAAGTTGAAGTCTGTGGAGTGGATGTTAAAAATTTTAGATGTTTTATTTTAGAAGTGCACCTTTAGGGTTATAAAGTGCTCCTACTCCTTCCTTAATCCAGCTTGGTTTCTTGTTTTGTTTGCTCCAAGAGAGGACATCATAACATCACATCTGTTGCCATGGGAATGGCTGTGATCTTGCAAATTCAGCTTTGTGTCTTCATGAAATCAGGCAGAACAAAAGAAATGGGCAGTAGGTGAAAAGCCATTGTTTAAGAACAAGGGCAATTTGATTCTAAATTCAGGCCTAAAACTTTTGTCTTTATTGGGGTAACTCCCCATTGAGCACCTTTTGAAGTTGCTCCTTTTCTGTTGTTACTTAAAAGGTTTCCCTGGTTGCTTTGGGTAGAGAATTCCACGTCCAGTCTGCTTGAGCACTGCCTGGCAGAGTGGTCTGATTTGAGTGTCTGGACTCATAGTACAAGTAAACAAAGGATAATTATATTGTAAACACAGGTAGTAGCACTGCACTTTTCCTAATCTGGAGTGATTCCCCCATCTTTCCAATTACAAATTACTTTATTCTGAAATCATTTCTCTGGTATGGAGAACAATCATTTTTCTAAAAATTATTACTCTTTTTGACTAAAATTCCCTATGACAGAAAATATACTGGAATACCTAAATGACAAGTATCTGGTAGATGCCCTGTTTACACAAAACTTCAGAATGTGGACTTTTTAAACAAGTGTGTCAAGTTGCTTTTTTTTCTCTTTTTTTTTTTCTTTTGCATTAGCATTGTTGCTTTATCTAATTTAAAAGAGGAGGAAATTTGAGGGTTGCACTACATCTACCAATCACTGTTTACAAAGTGTAATTTAGAATTCCTAGCTATTCCTGGAATACATTGGAAAACCATGACTCTGTTAATGGCCTGCTTTAGAAGTAACACAATTGGCAATCAATAAAAATTGGCATAGATGATATTTGAGATATACAGACAATTCATGGTCTCCTTAGTGCATTTCTGAAGTATCAGGGTAAATTACGGGCTTTCTGGGAGTATTATACACATTTCTGTTTCATCTTTGCAGAACCATTTAGGAAGGTCAAAATAATGATACAGACTTGCACCTAATGTTTTTTACTGGACTTGTGCATCAGTTAAAGAGTTTACCTCTCTCTGGAGATAGATTTGACTGATTTTACTTATTTGTTTTTTTTGCTGGATAGACAAAACTAAATTCCCTGAGACTTACAGTCTTGCTTTCAAAATAATTTGGACAAACTACTGGAACTCTAGGTCTATTTCCTACACACACAGTGAGACCCTTTGTAGTGAAATTGAGGTATTTATTTGAAAATCCAAAGTTTTGAATTCTGTAATAAGCCATGAAAGGCCTTCTCTGGGAGGCTGAAGTATTGCGAATGCTGAATGCCCCTCCCTACTTCCCCCTCTCCACATGTTAAACCAAAGATGTGCGACTTAGGTAAACTCTGGGGTACGAGCTCCTGTTACTTTGATGAAAAATATGAGGTGGAATTCATAATCTATTTCTTACAGGATTTGATGACAAAGGGGCTTGTTTTTAAAGTAGGACTTACCCAATTTTCCTCAGATGTCCTTGGATGTTCCTTGCAGTTGCAGTGTGATGTTGGAGATGTGGATGTGCCATAGCTGTGCATGCTTTCAAGCTGTCCACATTCCTGAAGTCCTGTCTGAAAATCAGCCTGGCCATTGTGCTGACCCAGGTAAGACCAGGAGAGCACATGGTCTTATTCCTTCTCTGGAGGCTGTTGCAGGATTGTTATTTTTTTGTTCATTTCCGCCCATTGCAGCCAACAATGTCTTCAACCATCAGCCATAGGATAAAGTACTGAAATAATCCCAGGGGTGGGAATTGGCACCTTTTTTGTTTGCTGTACAGTGGTTTTAAAGGGAAATGTATTTCAAGACAACTTTGATCAGCGTTATTACTTGGCAAAAGAATTTTTTCTCTGTAATAAACTGTTGAATAAGAGCACTGATTCTTATGGTTGGAATCTGGCTAATGGATTTGTGTAATGTGAGGTTGATCAGACCAAATATTTATGGTAGACAGAATAAAGAGGCTGAAGCAATTATTGCAGTAATTGACTAAATATTTTGAGAGCTAGTGAAAAATTCTTCTGTCCAAAAGATGGTGTTAGCAAACAGGTACAGACTTGAACTGCAGTCCTTAGAAATGTACACCTTGACACAACTGCAGAATACAAAAAGGTAAAAAGAATGACAAATAGGTTTTCAAAAATACAGAGCAACTCTAAAATATTTCAAAACTGCTCCATGAAAAGGGGTGCAATCAAGTATCTAGCTAAGCTGGCATAATTGTGTCAAAACTCAGCTTCAGTTCTGATGTTTATTTTAAGCCCAAAAACACTGTAAAGCTGGTCTTTCCCATTTATAGCATTTTTTCCTAATAAATTGTACCGCCTTTCTTCTCGTTATATGATTTACTTATATAATGCAAAGATGCACCACACAGGAAAAATTGTTGAGATATAAGAGCAAAGCCACGTCTGCACAAACAGCTTGAGGACAAAGCTGTGATCACATGGGAGCAGTTCTCACTGAGGCTCTGAATATATTTTCATAGCAGGATTTTGTACCTGATTAGTTGCCGTATTTAAATTTCCAAGTAAATATTGGTATTCAATTAAGATAATTACCAAAGGCATTATGAATCTGAACACAGTGTCAAAAGCAAAGGTTATGCTTGTTTAATAATGTAAACAGAATGGGAACCCTTATGTCTGAAACACTTTGAATCACATCACAAGAAGATGAAAATAGCACTTGAAATGATGCAACGGGGATCCAGTGTGAATCTGGGTGGGATCTCTGGTGCAGAATCAAACTATCAACTCTGTGCATTGGGTAGACCTTCTCTGCTGATCAGGATTTGAATGCTTTTCTTAAATCTCATAAGCACTCTCTAAAGCTCTTTGTGTGTTTTCAGCAAAAGATAACACATTGACATAAATTCCATTGTGCTCAACTGTTAACACCAAGAGAAAGCTAAGTTGTCAAAATCATACTTATTGAATAAGTTCAGACTTCTCCTGAGGTAAAAATAACTCACTGTTGAAAAAAACAAGATGAAGACACAAATATAGTGGCAGATACCCTGAATGTGTTTAGAAATGCAGAAGTGTTATTATTTAACTAATAAAAAAGCCATTACTCTGGGTAGAACCAACTTAGTAATGGAGATCCAGAAGTGTTACATCCATTCTTAGTAGACATTTTTTTCCCATTTCTTTCTCTTTGGCCTTAACCAAGCCCAACTGTTAAAAGCCACCAAAATGCCCTGAGTGGAATATTTATCTCTGGACTGCCTCTGTGAATTAAAACTTAGGAGTCTCATAGTTTGAGAGACAGCCTGTACTACACATCTCAGGGACCAAATGTCAGGAAAGGATTAACAACCTACATAGGAGTTGTATTCACTGGAAAATTTATCAGAGCACCAAAAGGAAGTTGCACACAGGTGAGCCTTTAGAAAGAACCATTCCACGCTGAGCTACCAGCAGCTGCTGGTTTCACATTCCTGTCAGGCTGAAGCTTAGGGACAGTATGACAGCATGGGAGAAAATCTTCTGGAAGTTACATAAACAAATTAGTAATTTTTTAAATCTGAAAAAGAACAAAAATCCTTCAAGAAGCTTGTATAGGACGAATCTTTCTGCCAGTGGTGCAATCCTCTGATCAGTTCTCATCTTAAATACTGAGTTAGAATGGAATATGCTGAATAACAAAGGCTCATCATAATTGGGCCAAGATGGGATTCCATGCAAATTCATAGATAATGGATTACATGTTGCAACTGCCTCAGTTTTGTGTTATATCAATGTCATACTGTATCAGTTATATCAACTATCTCTATTGTATCAATGGAAGTGTAACACACCCTGGCTTTTATGGTCACAAGTACTAGGAGAAAATGTGGCATAAATTGCAGGGAAGTTGGTTTAAAAAAAACAACAACAACATAACAGATTTTTCTTAAAGAGAGTGTCACTTATTAGAATTACCAGACCTGAGACCTGTGGATGAAGGAAGTTTCCAATGCCTAACAAAGGAAAAGAGGCCCCCAAATGTTGTCACCACAGACCAAAAAAAAGAGTGATAAAAATGACCCATATTTCTAACTGGAAAAAAAAACTCCCAAGAAAAATTTCAGACAGTGGTTGCTAACCCAAGGCAGGTAACAGTCTGTTCTTATAAAAGTCAGGATGAGCAAGAGGTTATTGCAACTACTGGAAGCACTGAGTATGTAGTTTACATACTTTTTTAATATGGTTATTCTATAATATATAAATATTTATATGTATTTATATGGTTATTTTTATTTATATGGTTATTATATGGTTGTATATATATAGATATAGCTAGGATTGGAAAATAACAACCCATTGGCAATCCTTTGTTATATCTTTAACACCAAGGCCATTTCTAAGCTTGCATGGGAATATTTTTTTTGCATAATCTCCCATGGCAATCACTATTCAGGGTGATGGCCACTGCAGGAGACTGCTTTTTAGGCCTGTTCTTGCACTAAGAAATTTTTATATTTTCCTACCCAGCTTGCAAAGTTCCTATCCACCGCCTTCCCATTCTGTTACATTTTTTGGGAATGCCCCGAGGCTCCCCTTTCCTTCATTGTGTCAGACACTCTGGGTGTCCTCCCAATGCCTGGATCTGAGTCCTTCCTTCCAGCCTCACAGGGACTCTTTCCATGCCCACACCACCCACTCTTCGTACTTTATACATGTTGGACCCTTACGGCTTCTTCCCTCCACACTCCTTTCACACCATTATTAATTCTCCTATTTTTACAATGGGAAGACAAGCAGAGATGAGATAGTTTGTTGTCACACTGCATGATGCTAATAGCTTTGATCTCTTGACAATTACTGATCCTATCGTAGCCTCTGGGTCTGCCAGCTCAAAATCTGAGCTTCATATATTCCCCGTTTAGCTTTTTTTCTCACTTGATTCTGCTTAAATCTGTAAATACATATGAATTTATGCCTAGGACGTTCTTTGAGAAATGGTGGAGCTGATTGGATGTATTATTCAAAAGTTTCCATGTTACAGCCTGAAAGACAAACCTGACACCAGCCTGAGAATAAAACCCTGTTCCATTTGGCTCCCTGTTACCTGCAGTAGCTTTCCTGGGGTGAGCTATTTGGAGGCTGTACAGAAGCATGTGTGACTTTCATGTTGCTATTAAGGTGAAGCCATTGTGTCAAGAGTTGTGACGAGTTTTCATAAAGATAGTTTGAAAAGACAAAACCAGGACACTGGCTTTGCTTCACAGGTGGGTGAAAGAAGGCAAGGGGCACAGCCAGAGGAACTAGGAACCAAGAACAGCCAGCCAGAGAAAGTTCTGTGATCAAAGCCCAAGAAAAGGTGGTTTTTTTTTTTCCATGAAATTTGCCATTAGAGATATTGAGGAGGCCTATGTATTAAATTCCTGAGTTTTGAGGCACTGTAATAGAGCCGTCAAACAAAGATATAGAAAGTGCCACTGTTTCCACGAGACATGACAAGCTAAGGATTCCCAACAAAGTAAGGCCACCTGAAGGGGAATAATGAAAGTGATTACATCAGCAAAGAGGAAGGAACAATCCAGGTAAAGAGTTGGTGGATGTTTGATCTTGGAGGGTTGCTGTTACCTCCAGTGCAGTCATCCAAAGCTGTCTAAAAATTAAATAGGCTAAAAGAACAAGAATGCCTAGGATTTCTTCCAGGAATTTCTGTAGTTACCTACTAGGCATCAAAGGAGACTTCTTTTGAACCTTCAAATATACAAGGAGGTCACATGCGTTAGATTAGTCACTGCAGATTTGGTAGCCTATAATTCATTATTTTCTTTTATTGATTGTTTTATAGTCCCCAAGGCTTGTGTGTTGCTTTTGTGCCACAAAAAAAAAAAAAAAAAAAAAAAGAAGCTTGAGGTTTTTTTACAGTAGTAACAGCAGCTGTCTCTCCTTGTTAATGACAATGGCAGTATATTTTTTCCCTATTAATTCTAATTAGGGGGTCTCACATGAATGTCATGTCAAATTTTTATAATGGATGATGTCTTGTAACTGGAAAAAAAAAGACAGGTTGACCTAAGATAATTTCTTGTTTAAATATGACCTTTAAAAATGTTGCAGCAAATTAATTACTTGGCTTAACCACTTTGCTATTTTTTTTAATAAAACATGATGACATGCCATCCTCAGGTTCTGCTGGCATCCAGGACAAAGAGAGAAGCCAAAGCATTGATAAAATTGTGGAAAAGTAAGGTATCACCCACAGATATGAATGGCCAGCAATTAAACAGATGCAGTTAGAAAAATAATCTACTTGTTTTGTAACTCTAGGTGGCAGCAGTGGAACAAAATAGAGAAATATGTATGATTGTGATTATATTTGCTCCGTGTTAATACAAAATCCATTAATTAAATGATGCTGATACTGTTGCATGGCACAGTGTTACTTGTACACTCTAGATGGCAGCAGCGTCACAAAATACAGAAAAAAAATAAGATTAATTGTATTCATGCTGTGTCTGAGAATGCAGCCCCTTCAAGTTTTTGGAGGTTAAAGTTGGAGAGGTCGAAATGCAGATTTCCTTTAGGCATTTCCCACGACAAACGAGGAAAAAAAGTCCTAAGTGATTGTTAAATATCATGTACAATTACAGGTAAATCACTACTGAAGCAATGAGATGTTTTGCCATTGTGAGTTTTCCTAATGGAGAACAGATGTGCAGAAAACACAAATGACAGCACCTCTGCAGGTGAGTGTAGTATAGTGATCCTAAAAAATCTGTGCATGTGCATACCTGTCATGCTTTTGTGCATTAGGAGAATTACAGTTTTTGCCAGCAAAGGCAGTAACAGCAACCAAACCATGTATTCGGTCTTCCAAGTGGAAGTTTTTGCACATATCAGCTGACAAGGATTTCATGTGCATGAGGCTGGGTCAAAAGACTTTGAGGTGAAAAGAAGGCATTTGCTTTAGAAGTTATAAAGTTTTGGTAAAACACATTTTGAATAGTGTTTGACTAGAAAGCATCATAAGTGCCAGCTCAGCAGAAGGCTGATCTGGAGTCTGCAGCAAGAGGGGCTGGAGATGGAACCACATAACCTCATCTCTCCTGCTTTTTTCTCTCCTGATGGAAAGAAGCTCCCAGATGGATGAAAAGCTCCAGCAGTCCAGTAATACCTTCACATTCAAACCATTACCTGCCAGGGGAGGTTACACGGAATTCTACAGAGCATTATTTAAGTATCTGAGTCTGTTGTTCAGGTTGCTGTGGGTACTACCCCTGTGTTATTATGCTGAGCTATGGCCAAAAGAGCAGATATCTCTGTGACCAGCAATGTAATGCACCACCAACCCTAAACATGGGATGTTAAGGGCAATCCAGTGTATGAAGAGACTCTTTTGGGGAATTCACTTTGTCCAGCTGGCTGCTGTATTACCCTCGGACTCTGGAGGCTGGAGAAGGTTGTCTCCTGGTCCAGTTTTCTTGTGTTGGGAACACATTTTGTCAGGAACAGATCTTTGCCCAGTGCCATGGCAGGGTCACACTATGGGGGTGGTTCCTTTGCCATATCTGGAGAATGTGCCTTGTTCAAAGGTACAAATCTATGCTGTCTCACTGGGATCTGTTAGTGTGATCCAAGAGTAGGACTATGAGAGAGACCCAAATACTAATTGGGGGCCCATTGGGTTTTTCTTTTGTTCTTTGATCACTTGCATTCACTCAATATGGAAAGGTCCTTGTTCTGTGATGCTTAATTTAAGAACGGATTTTTAATTAAATTACTCTTTTGTTTTAAAAACTGTTATATCTATATATACAGAAAAATATGAAAAAACCCCTAAAATTGGGTTGTGACCACCAGTATTAAGCTAAAACAAAAGTTAAGGCAGTCCACTTACTGAATGAATACAAATTGAAGAATTTTTTAAATATGAATATATTTGTAAGCTATTGGTAAATCAGGTCTGAATTAAATTATCAGATCATCAGTTCCAAAGACTGACTATAAACTTTAAATAATTTATTGTGAACTCTTTGATTATAAATCCTAAAGAATTTCATCCTGTGAATCTGCAACTCAGAAGTTACATTAATATTTTGATAGGGAAATGAAAAAAAAAACATTAGTACCTGAACAAAACTCAGAGAAAGAGATGAAGTTCTCTTTTCAGTTCCTCTGCAGTGGCTAATACCTTCCTTTTTCTCAAAAGTAAGCCCATCCAACTATTTTTTCAGGCTACTTATGACTATTGCAAAGTTTTCTGTCATTTTTCCCAGCTAAACTCCAGTAGATTTTAATAAACAGGCCTGACTACATTTTCAAATCCCAAAATTAAATTGAAAATATTTTGGATGTCTCTCACCAAGGAAAGCAAGGTTAAAAGCAAGTACGGGAAAAATCATACTGAAGACTGCAAAAAATGTTCAACTCTATTCTCTATTCTTATAGTCTCTTGGAAAAGGTGAAGTAATCACAGTGCCAAGTGGTGGTGCTGGTACCGTACCCCTCACTTGAGGCTTTCTCCACAGCCCAGAAAGAAGCCCATGCCCTGGGGTGCTCAGGCTTCTCTGGAGCTCTGCCAGTAGATGTGCTGAGGTTTCTGTTTTGCCACCTGCATTGTGAGGTGTGTGACAAGCTTCCTGTCCTTGGCAGCCCTGCATAACCTTATGGTTGCAAGCCTGTGGTGCGTTTGAGGTCAGAGTTTTCTGAAGGTTAAGCACAGCTTAGCCCCTGTCCTGTAGGGATGAGTACCTGTTGGGAGGCTGTTCTAGGAGGTAGTGATTCCATGGAAATAGATTTTCCTGTTAAAGTGAGAGCCCTGTTGAACTTAACACCGTAGCATTAATTTGGCTAGGTGTGTATTTGCACATCTGCTGTAACGAGATTCTCAGAAAAGCTGTTCCACTGGTGGGACCAGAAGGCACGGTGAAAAGTAAGGGCTGTATCTTTCACCTGGGCAAAAGCTCTGTGTTCCTTTTCTGCTTTGAATAGATTCCTTCATGGTTTGGACAACCCTTGATAGCAGAACTCCCATTAGATGGTGCCAGCTATTTTGTTGGTGGGATGAGGGCAAAGGCAGCAGCTGCCTTCTCCTTAGTATTATTAATACATGTGGTAATAGTAGTAGTGTTATTTTCTGCCCACCATTGATTTGTCAGGTGAATAACAGCTATCTACTGCAGGACACCAATCTGCAGGGTTCATTGTTTTATTTCCTCATTATTGCAATGACTTTGAATATTTCTTTAGAAGGAAGTTCCTGGGTCTGAGGCCATAATGCACATACCTGCTGTCTGACCCACTGTTCAGTTGCACAGAGAAAGGACTGAAGACATGTTCTAGAAACAATACCTTGGAGTAGAGTAATGCAGGAGGAGGAATGACACAAGAAGGCTATAGAATGTATGTTTTCTCTGGAGAGGAAAATGCATTAAGCCACAAACATTTGCTGCATGTGCATGAGTGCCTGTCTTGCTGACACAAAGCCACTTAACTGAAGTGCTCTCTCAGCCTGGGAGGTACCAGTGTCAGCCACAGACCTAAACTACTTCTTGCTTTGTGAACTCCTGCAATGATCAAGTGTAGAAGTGTCTTAATTTACTGGAATGAGACAACGGCTGAAGATGCTGAAAAGCACTGGCTAAGACTGTCACAGAACCCTTGCAGCAGAACCTGGTTTCTTTGAAATATTCTCCATAGTTTAAGTTGCTTTTTTTCCTATTCATTGTAGATCATTCCTGTGGTTTCTGGAACACAGTCCTTCCCCCAGTGCATAGTCTCACACTGTAGGCTACACCATAAATCCTAAAGAAAGTGATTCACCAGCTCCTTGGACTGCCTCTGGCAGACTTTCTCTAAAATTAGTGCCTTGGAAATATCACTAAGAGCAGGAAAATTCTCCAGCTAATATTTGAATAGAAAGGAGGTCTTTGCTTAATAGTATGTGAAGGTTATGTAGTGAGGAGCACTTTTCTGCAGGTAATATAAACTGACCCTTAATATAAAATGATCATGGTGAGATCTTTCCTTAGAAGTCCACAAAATAAAAATAAGTCAGATAAAATTATATGAGGAAGATAAAGTACCATTTGGGTGAAAGCTCTGTGCTGAAACAAATAATCTATTGTATTGATGAGCATAATGTTACTGACAGAACTGTTCTGCTCATTTGAAATCATCTTGCTTTTGTGGGATAATGGAGAGCTGAGCTGTGCAGCCTAAGGAGCTGTGAGCTGGATCTGATATAAAAGCCCTGTAACACCTCCCCCCTTCTCCTGTCCAGCTGCAGGCTGTCCCCTTTCCCAGCAAGCAGCTCCATCCTCTTTCACACAGCACTCAAACCTCACCTGGCACAGCTCTCCTGTCCTATCTACCCTGCCCAAACAACCTCCAACCTCTTCATGCAGCAGCTCCTTGCTCATCTCCTGAACAGTTTCCCATCACCTCCATGTGCAGCCAGACTCTGTGGCTGAGCAGGCAGCTCCATTTCCCCTGAAAGGCCTTACTACAGACCTCATTTTATGTATCCATGGGCAGAGGCTGCAGAAAAGAGGCAGAAGTAGGCAAAGAATCTGGGCAGGGAAGGTGAATGGCAGGAGCTATGGTGGGAATACCTTATGGACTGATACCATAAGAGCTGTGCACTAGACTGCAATGGACTGAGTATTTTCACATATGGAGAATGAAGTTGGCCTTCTCCAGCTACAGATCAGATATAACCTGGCTGAGGTGATGATCTTCTTCAGTCCATGTAAACATCAAAAACTTCGTGCTTTGAAATTAAGAGCTCAAGCCTAGAAGAAGAAAAAATATCTCAGCATTTCACACTGAAATAAACTGTTTTCTTTGAAACAAGAACAAGCTGCACCAACAACACTCTCAGCTGAACATGCAGATTCTTAGTTTGGTTTTGCTGAGAACTAAAAATTAACAGTTCAACATAAATCTTAATATAGGCATGTGTCTGTCTGGCACATGCAAGACTTTCCTCCAGTACTTTCTCTCTGTCAATGCTGCAAAAATCAGTAATATCATGACTGATTCAGCAGCAAATACCTTGAACTTTGGAAGAGTGACTTGGCACCTGAGCCCAACACAGCTTCAAAAGGACAGTACTCCCCTGGAGCTTACCAAGTCTTCTCTCAAAGGTTACGTGTCAAAATGTTGCCAGACTGTATTACCAGAGCCTTCAGAAAATGGAGAGTACCAAAGTAAGATTCAGTTTTTGGTTTACAATATTTCTACTCTGATAAGGGGATAGGCAGATATGTTTTTTTCATTAAAAGGTTAACCCTTTATGTTCAGTCATATCTGCTGCCTTTGAGTTGGATTTTACTTCAGCTAATCTTTCCAGACTCAAATAGGTGAGAGACCTTTTTTTTTTTTTTTGTCTTATCAACAGAATTATATACTACATTTCATGTGTAATTACATGTATACAAATGTACTGAATGAAGCTGGGTAAATGACAGAAGCTGAAATTTGAAACAGAGAAGTCTTGACTAACTGGAAGTAAATGCATAAAATATGTATGCAAGTGATGGAACGTTGGAAACAAGCGCAAACTACACTTTCAGCTCCAAGGTTGTGGCGTCAGATCTTGGGTTGCAAGTTTTCCAAGCCCAGTGGCACAAAAAATGTGTCCATTGCTTTCAAACAGATTGAATTTTGTGCAGAACCACTGACAGACAGTGGCAATACATCTACTCTGTACAGAAGAATATGTAGAAAATCAAGTATGAAGTGTAATCTCATTATCAAAGAGAAGACAAAGCTTTGATGTCAACAGGAGTCCTTCTCTGGACTTTGATATAGAATTAATTTCAGTAATCCAAATTATTTTGCCCCTGTCTTAATATCCTTATTGCACCATGAAATGGTGTTTTCCTAAGAGAGAGCAAACAGTTTGGGGATTTTCTTTTCTTTCTTATTTAGTTTTGTTTTGGTTTCAGTGGGAGTATTTGTTGTTGGTTGAGTTGCTGATAAAGAAGTCCTGAGGGACAGGAGAGGATGTGTGTGTCTTGGAATGTAGATGTAGGTGGCATGTTGGCCTTATGATGGATGCACAGAATTGAGGAGTGATAATTCACTCCAAATCCCCACTTGTAATATTTTGATGCATTATGACAGTATAATCTGGTGTATTAATAACAGATTATAATAAGTATATTTATGGGGTAGTATTTAGCTCGATGAGATTTGCTTATGTAAATTCTACCTGTGTTTGAAACTGATAGTGGCTGTTACTTAATGGTGCTCCAAAAAGCACAGCCTTAGGTGGGACTGTGTGTTTGGAGAACTCTCTCAAATGTTTATTTGTTTCCTCCCTATTGTCTCTTCAGGATTTTTAGAAAAATATATTTAATCTAAGAACTGTAGTCTTCTAATGTGGTAATACTAATTTCATTTAGTTGTGTGCCCCTTTATGCAGTCTTGATTTAATGTGTCATTTTCTTCTGCCTCACAGAATAGAGATGAGCGAGCGAGAACCAAAACTTTTCTGAAAACAGAAAGAAAGGCGTTATTATATAAAGCTTAAATAGAAAAGCAAGAGTGACAGGATTTCCATATAACTGAAAGATTACCTTCTTTAAATGTGTAACTCCTGTTTGCTCGATATGGGCAGATTGTTAGACTGTATGTTCAGCTCTCTCAATAGCCATTTAGGACTTCAATTGCAATAATAAATTAATTTGCAAGATAGAGACAATAATGAGAGATCGATTTCAAACCAGAGACGTGAAACTTTTGTGGAATTCTCAAACATTAAAAAGCATAAATGACAGCTTTATTTACTTGTGTAAATGAACCCACCAAGGAGGTAAAACACAAGATCAACAGCGTTAGGAAGAGCAGTTCCTTTTTTCATCTCCAAAGAGATGTGACTTACATCAGTGTTATTGCCAGCTTTGCTCCACGTCACTTGGCTACCCCAGTCCCCTGAGAGGCCAAGGACAACAAAGCAGGGCAGATGAGAGCCCTGGTGTGTGCAGGCCTCGCTCCTCCTGAGATAACTGAGGTTACTCCTGGCAACGAGCAGGGGACAGTTGACACCCATCGTCTCAGAAAGGAAACCATCCGTTTACTCAGAGGCCAACACAAAGCTACCAGATGGGAACAGTTTTCTGTCACTGTCTATCAAGGCTGGAACACAGCTCTCCAGCCTTCTGTGACATCAATTTTATGCTGAGAGCACAGCAGTCTCAAAAAACACTGAAGAGCCATTTACTTGTGAAGTATAAGAAACATCTGTCAGGGGCTAAAAGTGCTAAAGAAATGCTTAACCGTGCATTGAGTTGGCAGAATCTTAGGCTCAGACTACAGGAAAAAACATTAGCAGTGAAAGTCCACAAGATTTATCCTAATTTATCAGATTACTTCCTCAGAAAGTCTCCTTTTGAACTGCTCTTCAACAGAAGAACAAATGTGTAGACTTCAATGCTTAATAAAGCTAAAAGCTTCTCCCTGGGGTAATTGAAATTTTTCTATCAAAGGGTAGATAGACCTGGTTGCAGCTGCAACAAAGAAGAAACATATAAAGCCAAGTGGAAAGCAGTTAGACAGCATTGGTGGTGTAGGACCATTGAACATGGTCTTGCTAATTGGAATCTATAGCACAGGACATTCAACTACATGCTGGGCAAATGACCCTGAAAGTTTCAAGTCTATCTAGTATAAAAAAAAAAAAAAAGTTCAGATGTAAAAATAATCATAGGAATGATGGATTCTGTATCCTTGAATGGGCATAACCAACCAGAGATCTGGGTAACTGGCAAATTTCTTTTTTAAATAAGGCCCTTTGAGTCCCATATATGCATCTACTTTCACAAGCATTTCAAAACCTGTCTTCTAATAATTTCACACAGAGCTTTCAGAGCAGCAATGTTCAAAAGAATGAAAGTAATGAAACACAGCAAAGTTTTACATTTTTATTTCTGTACTTTGGGAAAATTCCTATTGAAGACAGAAGGCAGTTCAAATTGGAATTGCTTTACTGCCAACAAAAATGTGTGACTCTTGATCTAATGAAAAATTAGAGAGATTGAAAAGCAGAAGTAGACTTAGGAAAGATTTCAGTTACAGCAGGATGCAGCCCTTATTGCATTTGTAGTTCAAACTGTGATCTCTAAGGAGATCTAAATTGCTCCAGAGTATGGAATTTAGGATATTTGAGACTTTATTTTCTGAGGAACAAGCATGGGTATCTAAGACATCAGGTTTTACTGTTGCACATTTAGAAAACATATGCTATTTTAATTTAAAATAAAATGTTTAATAATGAAAATGTTAAATTCTTAAAACCCTTGTCACTTGAATTAAAAGTTCCTCAAAATGGCTCCAAAAAACTGGAAATGGTTAATTTTTTAAGCTTCCATTCTGGTAAACTGATTTGGATAAGCATACTTTTATTGTATACTGGACAAGCTGTTATATTTGTGATTGTTATTGGTCTGTAACAACTTCTAAATAGTTGTTGTTGCATGCTGTGTACCTTTGTGAGCACTAAAGTATTTCTGGGAAGTGAAACAGCTTCATCACCAAAAGCTGGAATTACACTTCACACTTAACACACAAGGATGTCAGAAGAAGCTTCCTACAAACACTGTGTCTGTGCTTCAGTGTCTCTCAGACATGAAAGACCCAGCTGAGATGTGGAGACCTTTACCTTGGGTGCAACACCACATTAAGGGGCCACCCTTCTTCCCATGCAAATATGACTTTATTCCAGCTTATCCCAGTGTCTTGATGGGATACAGCATTGTCTGGGTGCTAGACATGGGCACACAGTTCAGACAGTAAAAGGACTGCAAGCAAATTCCTGCCCCAGGACGGCAAAAAGTGGATTTTAATTTGGATGTTCAAAATACCAGTTACCATTATGTTGAATATGAATTAATCTTTTGGGTCTCTATTGTTGATGTTTGCAACCACCTCTTCTACCACTCTGTTTTAGTGAGAAAAACCATGTGAATATCACAGGTGACCATCATGTATTATCACGTGTTCCCCAGAACTGTTCCTGGTTTCCCTCATCTATCACTCATTTTATCTAGCCTCCTCTCTTACCTTTTTCATTCATCTGAATCTTTTTCATTCATCAAACCCTTTGTCATGAAAGCCTGAATTTTGAACTTTTCTTCTACTGTTGTTTGAACTTTTCTTTTTTTTTCTGTTGTTCTTTTCCCTCTATTCTTGACTTTTTAATAATTTTTCTCCTGGTTTCTTTTCATGCATAATTCATCCATTAGCCCTAATCCTCCTCAGCCCCTCCATTTGACAAATCTAATGTAGTCACAATAAGTCACTTCTTTTCCACTGTCTAAAGCAGCATTTTAAACGTTGAACAGAGGAGCTCCCTTCCAAAATCCAGCAGGAAAAGTCCAGAGCTGGACATATCACTCCACTGCGACAGAACAAAACAAGCAGGCATATACAGCTGTGGTAAGAGCAGGTCAAAGCATCCTCAGCTTTTCAGGCTCAGCTGATGAGCCTTATGGCAGCAAATCACTGGTAAAATCATGTGCTGCACTGTCTAATATACCAGACGGCCAACAGTATTTGGCATCAGGGGATCAAACAGCTGAAAAAAGGGATGTGGAAACATGCCAAAGCATGACGTCCTGAGCACTCACGCAATAATTTTACTGATAAGATCAAAAGAGTGGTCAGTTTTGTTGTATTTATCAGAACTGTCTATTTTATCACCAGAGTAGCTTAACGCGTTCCCTTTTTCATCTCAACAGACAGGCAGTCTGGGAAAACACTATGCTATTAACAGAATGCTATTTTTAGAAAGATGGAAAAAAGAAAAAGGCAAGAGTCCAGATTTTATCCCACCCTCTTCAATGGCATCTGTGATACAACTGGAACACACGTACCAGAGGAAGGTCACCTCAGTTGAAAGAGCATTTACAGAAGCCACAGGAAACATTTGGACTTCTTGATAACTCCCGTCACTGAGATACTCTGTTCCATACAGCCTCACCCTATCTATCTACCAGCACAGATGGGTTTGAGGGAATGCAAATTTGTATAATGTGAGTTACCAGCTACTTGCAATCAAAATCAAAATGTGCATGTTTAACCCTTTACTCTGAGTATTAGTATTTAATTTCTTAAATCAGTGACTATGACTAAAGTAATAGAAGATGTTCCCCTGATTTTTTGAGGCAGCTGAATGCAATCCATATTGGGAGAACAACTGATGCTGAGATCCCAACACTAACATAGCAACATTCTAGTACTTTGTAAAGTTTGTAAATATCTTTCTTATCTTTCCTCCTGGGGGACTCAGGCTCTGTATTTATCAGTGGTTTCTTTACATATGCACATAATGACAAACATACAGCATATATGTATATTACATGCAACATACACATATTACATAGATGTAATTTATATGTGTATGTATAATATGTATCTGTTGCTCTACAGGTGGAACTTTCCAGGGAAACCAGAAAATACATGTACACAGAATGCTTTACATTATTGTTGTGCCAACAAATTCGAAGAAAACTTTCTTCTCAACTCCTTCCTCTCCAGAAGACCACAGATTAAGCCAGCTATTAAGTAATTCTTATATCCTTTCCATTTAGGTGCTAAATAAAACACCTGTCTAAGTACTTTGCTGTATTGGAGCCTTCAAAAAGTAGAGTGTGTCAAGACAGAAACCTGCTTTCAGAGCCCTTGACAGTAGAGTGCCTTGAGCTATCAGCTGATCTCCTTTTGAAATGAATTATTTTGTGCTTTAGATTATATCAGGTAATCTTCTAGGAAAATCTATAGGCTTTTCAGTCTGTTTGCTGATTGATCTGTAGATGCATTGCTAACTTCTTCCTACCTCTTAAGTTCCCTCCTCTCTCTTCCAAACAGCATTTCTTCATTGGGATTGATGTGCATCCCTTTGCTACTTCAGGTACACCTTTGTTTAAGTGTTAATGTTTTGTGTTTTGGCCTGTGGCACTAAATTTCTACACTTCAGATGATGTATTTATGGTAGCAACATGCCCACTGACTACCCTCTCTCACAAATTTTGCTCAAGGCTTCATTGCCTCTTTTTTAGACTTTAAGAAATTAAATACAAATACTCAGCACCAGGGATTAAACATGCACATTTTGGTGATTGCAGGAGTTTGTGAGTAACTCATATCACATAAACCTACGTTACCTGAAACCCTGCTCTGGGTCCAGTCCCATACCAGAAATGCAGGTATCTCTTTACATTACATTGACTCTAAAAGTTGGCCCAGGTGTCAAGTCAAAACAAAGGTAATCAGGACTTGCCTGAGAACCAAACAAGGACCAAAAATGGATCAGTTATAAAGAAAAACATTACTTTCCTCTCCTGGTTTCTACTGAAAGCATTCAGAAGACAGAAATTATTTGGGTTTATGTGGGTGGCAAGAGTGATAGGAAGGATGTAACTCCTAACACTTGTAGGTAAGAACTTCTGTGCTAGGAGATGTGAAGTTAATTCTGTGGCAGGTTTTCCCACAGCATTACATCACTACAACTGCAGAGGGGAGTACCAAGGTTCCTCTGGAGCTCACTGCATTTACTTCCTGGCTTGGAACAAAGTCAGACACAAGGTTAGTTTTGGACCAGCTGCATCCACACCAACATTCAAAAGAGGCAGATGCAAAGTGATAATGAAAATTAGCAACCAAGTCAACCCCATTAAAAGTTGGATTGTGAGTGGATGAGCTTCCACCCACTGCACAAAGGCCATTAAATAGCAGTGTTCTCATTGGAGTTCATTAAAATTTCAGTGAAATGATTCTGCAATTTCTTTGCACAGTGCCAGGATGACTGTTGGGTTTACAGCAGGCATTGTCAAGTGCTTCTCGTTGCTTTTAGAGTGACATCAAACTTTTCATTTTATTTTCCTTACTTTCCTGTGCTGCTACTGACAAAATCAGGAAGACCAGTTAAGCAATGGTTCACCAGTGTGAAAAAGCAAGGTTCATATGTTGTCATTCAATGTGAAATTACTTTCACATAGTAGTCTGTTGCCTGGATATGTTTTGGTTTTTTTTGTTTTTCTGAATATGTACATTGTCTTGTGGACTTTGAACACCTGAAACCTGAATTATATTGCTCATCATTATTTCAACATAAAAACAGATTGTAATGAAAACAATTTTTAATATTGGTTCTTGATGCCTTCCTTATATAATTTATCTAGCACAGAGACTTTTTCTTTTTTAGACTGAAATAATAGGAAGTAGCAAATAGAATAGCAAATACCTACTGCATTCTGTGGATTCCTAACACTTTTTATCCTTCTAAACATAGGAGATCTTTAAATGCAAATTATTCATTTATGTATACAGGTCTTTAATCTGCAAATCATTTTGTCAAGAGAGATAAATGTGAGTGCTATCAGCTACGTTGCACAAAAAATAAATTGGCTCCAGTGGTTCTTCCCTTTAAAGGTAGGTGTAGATGACTGCAAAAGTTCATTTACAATAGTAGGAACATTTAGGATTTATTCTTTCTCTGATTTTCACACCAGACAGAGGGCTTAAAATGGAACTGGACAAAAATGTTTTTACATACACTCACTTAGCAACACCTTTTGTGGGTCCTGTTTTCAAAACCAGTGTCTGCTTACAGTATTTGCAGATGTGGCTGGACATGGATGTGGGATTCAGCAAACCTCATTCAAACCTCAAATATCTATTCATTGGAAAAGGTCAGGAATGTAGTTGTGAAAGGCTGATGAAAAATGGTAGAGATTCTTCTTCAGCTCAAGTATTCAAATAGGGCAGAAATCACAGTGAAGTACAAAACAAAACAAATCAAATCAAACTGCAAGCTTTTCTAAAGCAGTTTTCTACAACTACAAGCCCTTTATCAAGCCCAACAGGATGACCTGTATCGAGGCCATATGTCTTTACACCAGTGTTCTACCACAAGATATCACATCCTCTGCTCTACTTGCACAGCTTTACTGGAAGTAATTTTACAAATTTCACAGACTTTTTCTTCCACCCAAGTACAATTCGTAGAACAAAGAAAAGATACATATAAATGAGGAAACTTGGAAGCAGGTAATTTTTTAAAAGAACTCCAAGACTTTTGCTAAGTTCTAATGTGGTTTTGTCACTTGGTAAGACATGAGGCCAATATGATTTTATCTCATATCTTTCAAATATCTACCTGTGTCGTTTGTCTCCACTAAGAATTAATGATGCATAGTAATTTACAGAGCATCTCAGTGCTCCCTGTTTCCTAAGCTTCTGCTAAGGTTGGATAGTTGTCAACCTTCTGCCAAAATTTCAGAATGAGCAATGGAACCAAAAAGGTTTTTACCCACTTAAAGGCAAAGATAGATTAATTTTTTATCATTATTTTGATTTTTATGGCATGAGTTGCTAAGTGTCAGCACTTCACTGAATGGAATGTAAGACTCAGGTTGTTACATTATAAGAGCATAAGTCTGAATTTAGTTGACCTTTTGCCTGTTTTTTAAAACAAAATATGCTAAGAAAGGATGCTTCTGGGTTTTTATTTTACTGAAAGGTAGGAAATGTGCTCAGAAGAACAGAGAAATGACCCTCGTTCTGTATCAGAAAAAGCACTCAAGTTATTTGGCAGCAAAATAACTGATAGTTTAAAACAACAACATTTTTTTCAAACAATTTTTCAGCCTATTAGTAGCATAAGAGGAATATCACTGTGTGTTCCCCTTTTCACAACTAATCTTACTTTAAAATATCCCTATTCTAAACACTTACATTGTTGATGTCAGTTGTCTCACTCTTGCACAAGTCTTTGAAAAAAGCTAAAATTTTTCTGCTTCTGGCTGAGGTAAACATTAACAGAGTCTGATGTCAGAAGGTCCCTGAATGACAATTCCATTGTGACCTTCAGTTACACAGATGATTCCATTAATTCATGTATGAGCTAGAGCATACTCAATATTGATTGAAAAATCAATAGTGATAGGAATCTAAAAAGGCCTTTATATTTTTCCTGCCTGGATACTTGCAGATTTTGGACAAAATCACTTTTACAAAATATGAAAACTCTGCTATGATACAGTTTCATTGTGAGTTACATTTTCAGGGGTTTTCTGGCTTTTTCCTGAACCCTCTATAGTATGTCCATATACTTCCTGAATTTTAGAAAATGCCATTTGGAAGGATAGGAGTGTGGGTTGGTTGTTTATTTGTTGAAATCAATGCTTGCAAAGTTTTCTCTCTTGAAAATGTGGCTTATATTGCTCATGCTATATCATCATCATAAATGCTTTTCCCATCCTAAATAAAGTAGGCAGAAGTTATTAACTTTCATTAATTCATTTTGAAAGGCTGTTCCAGAAACTTCTTCAAGCTCCCATTGTAAACTTCTTTCCAAACTTAAGTCAATTAATGGTCATTTTATATCTTTAGGGGACTCCTTTTGCTAGTCATGTTTTCTGTCTTTTATAGCCTCAGTCTCTCATGGATCATTATCCCCTCTGTGTGCCTTGATGTATTTGAAGACAACATCCTAATCCTCCAGTGTTGAATGCTTCACCCTACATTTTGCTCACTCAAAAAGGGAACCCTTTATCTGCTCTTTCCAACCAAGGGTCCCAAGGATTCAGAATCCTGCAACTTCTGACTTAGTGTCTTGGCATGATGCAGCTTGCTCTGCCTCCTGAGCTGTGGAGTTTTCAGAGAGGACAGAGAATGGTTCAACCAAATTTACCCAACGTATCTCCTTCACCACAGCAGCTCTAGGAAATGAAAGTGGCAGTTTCACTGTGGGTGTTGCAAAATGAAACAAAAAAATGAAATGAAAATGAAACCTTACAAAGTCTCATGAAAAGAAATTAAGTAGCTACTATCAGAGGAATTCTTGAGTTCTTGAATCTGGATCCTCCCTTTTCCTATTTCGGTAAATGTTTAAAGCAATTTAATTTAGTAGTAACTCATAAGTTACTTTCAGTGAAAACTGAACTTAGAACAGATTCATCATCTATGTTCTGGCTGATATACTGCAAATTATTATGGCCCACAACCTGCTAAAGCCCTTTTCTACCCCCATTTAACCCAGACACAGCAATCCAAAATTAGCATGTAAACAACCCTGTCTCTTTAACCACTATCATCCTCACACTTCCAGAAAAACAAAATTTATCAGGCAAATTCAGATGCAGATTGCATTTGCTCAAGCTAGTCCTCCTTATCACTAAAGCCCAGAACTGTCCCCCAGTTCTGCAAATGTGGACACCCAGGCACCTCATGCAGTTCTGGAGTAATTTTGTAAAATCCGTGTCCTGTTTTTATTCCTAAGGACAGCAGCTCATGCATAGTTTATTAATGGTTTGTTTTTTTGGTGATTTTTTGTTTTGTTTTTTTTTTAACTCCAGAGACCATTTTTTAGCAGTTGACATTGAGACTCTGTGTCTTGGCAACTGAATAAATGAACCTCAGTCTAGTGAGTCTTGGGAGGAACGAAAACTTCTGGCATAGAATTTTTATAGCACAACTGTTTGCTTCATATTACCCGTTTCCTTTATCCTGGAAAATCCCGAGTGGACTCTGCCAATAGGAAAGAAGGCACCTTTTTTCAGGAAGGGCTCTCTTGCTCATGTGTGGCCTTGGTACCATGGACAGAATAAATTGTGGGTAATTTATAAAGATTTAAACAAAATTTAGAATAAAAGGTACCCTCCAAAATTTATGTGGAATATTATTCAAGATTAGGAGTATTCATGCACACAGCATGGGAAAAAAACATTCATGCTGTTGAACCTGTATCTTTCCTTCACTTATGGCATATCAGGATCACGGAACCATAGAAATGCTGAGGTTGAAAACGACCTCCAAGGTCATCAGGTCCAACCATCAACCCAGCACTGCCTTGTTCACCACTAAACCATGTCCCCAAGTGCCACTGCCACACATTCTTTTACAATTTTGGGCATTTGCACCTCCTTACCCAGTAGCCAGATTTCTCAACATTTTTTGGCCTTTATTGTCCAAAATCCTCACCCGTCTGACAGCCATGGTTACAACTAGCACAAAATCAAGATTCACATGAAGAAACTAAAAATGAAAACATCTGATGGGTAAAACATCATCATGATCTCCCGGTCATTTAAGTCTGATGCTCAATGGGAAAGATCAGCAGAAAGAGGATTTGATAGCATTGCTATTGAAATGGCCTTAGGCTGAGACAGGAGATTCAGATTAGATATCTGAAAAAAAATGTCACAGTTAGGATAGTCAGGCACTGGGATAGTGGTCCAAGGAGGTGGTGGTCACCATCCCTGAAGGTGTTTCAGAGGTATTTTGATCTGGCACTGGGTGATGTGGTTTAGAGCTTACAGTGGTAGTGCTGGGTTGATGGCTGAATTTCATTATCTTAAAGGTCTCTCCCAACCCAGATGATTCTATGGTTCTATATTTAAAACTATTGCAAAAATGCATGGATTTGGCACAGGTACAGGCCGTTCATCAGGCTCCGCATGACTAAGCTTATGTGAGCATCCAGCTCACTGCACAATTCGCGTCCCATGCGTTGTGAGGGCCAGCACACCACAGGCATTTTTTATTTTTTATTGTTTCTGCGGGCAGCAGGGCAGGGGGAAGGCAGGCAGGGCAGCCCCGGAGGGGTGTGAGCAGGGCGGGGCAGGGCGCTCCGTGAGGGACAAAGCCGAGCCGGGCGCTGGATGCCGGGCACCATCTTAACATCCCCGGGCGGCGGCTCTGGAGCCGACGGAGCCCCCTCAGGCGCGGCCTCTTGAGCGGCGTTCACTGCAAAGCGCGGCCCGCCCCGCATCGTGTCCGCACGCGGCCGCGCCCCGCGCTCCCCCTCAGCCCCGCGCCGGCGGGCGGGGAGATAACGGCGGGGAGCCATTCCCGGGAGCCCTTCCCGCAGGGACCGCCCCGCTCCGCCGGCCGCGGGGAGCCCTCCCCGCAGCGCCCGCCCCGCCCCGCCCCGCCCGGAGCAGCAGGAGGGGCCGGAGGCGCGGCCCGGCGGGCGGAGGGGGCGGGCGCCGCGCTCTCCCCCCGCGGTGACAGTTTCTAGAAGCTCGTCCCGGCGTCCTTTGCGGCCCCAACATGGAGGAGCTGACGGTGGAAGTGCGCGGCTCCAACGGGGCCTTCTACAAGGTACCGGCGGCGGGGGCGGCTCCTCGCCCGGCGGGGCCGGGGCCGAAGGGCCGCGGGGGAGGGGACGGTGAGAGGGGAAGGTGCCGGGGTGCGGGGCCGGGGGCGGCGGGGATGGAGCTGAGCGGGGCGGCGGCGGCGGGGGGGCGGCGGTGACGGGGCTGGTGAGGGCTGCGCGCAGGGGAGGTTCGTGTGTGGGGAAGGCAGAGCTCTGGCGGGGCCGGGGGGAGCAGATGCGCGGCGCGGGGATTCCCTGAGCCTTCATTTTGGGAAGGGTGGGTGGGCGTGTGGGGGGGTGGTGTTGGAAGATGCAGGGGCTTTTGGGTGGCACGGGGTGAACCGGGGCGATAATAATGATTTAAAAATATTTTAAATAATTTTTTTAAAGATTTCGAGTTTATTTATGCCTTCAGAAATCTTCCTTCACCATCACCCTCCCTGGAATGTCAGGATGGTACAGGATCAATGCAGAATACTCTCAGCTGTTGCCTGTCAGTCATTTTCCCCTAAGCCTGGCTTCAGATGTTTAAGAATCCCAGCTCTTTTTATGGCAGTAGGCTCCTGTCTTTCTCTCCAGAAGGGCTGGTTCCAGCCAGTACTGTGAGCGTGCAGCGTGGCTGTGTTCTGGGAGCATTTAATCTCGGGACTCTCTTTAGCTATTGTGCCTAACCACATGCACAGTGTGGCACTGCACAGGCAGTACTGCGCTTGGTTTGGGGCTGGCCCTTTTGATTCCCCCTCCCCCCTTCAAAATTTCCTGTGTGCAGCTGTGGATTTGGCTTGGGAATCATGTGGTGACTGTACAGTATGTGGAGGCAGTTGGGTGTAAGGGATTGTAACCAGCTGACTACAGGAGTTAGTTCTTTCAACTGGTCAAGACAAATGGGAGATGCCCTTATGGGGAAAGAATGCAGTGGGGTAAACTGCATCCCTAGTAGGGAACCCTCTGAATTTTTTACCAAAATGAGTAGATAATAAATTTTGCACAGTTGATAATTTTTTTGTTAAACTTTCAGTATCACACAGAAACCCACGTCACAATCATTTGCATCTAGAACGGGATACTCCTTAATAGAATTGATTTTCTTTCCCCCGAGCATTAAGAAGCCCAGAATTTGGAAACACTTTTCTTAGCCTTCCATGTTATACCTTGTGATCTTGGACAACTTTCCAAAAGATGAATCAGTTGCTCTTCTGCTTAAGAGGGATGTCAGACACATGGGAGTATGAGGTGTGCTGAATTTTTGGACTGAAGGAGTCTGTGTGCACAGAATTTGCTACCATAAGCCTGATTTAAAATCTGCAAGGATGGCTTCTCCTCCTAAATCAGTGAGAATTATCAGCCTTGGATTATCATTATCATGTGTTTTAGCCCTGTGAACAGTGACTTAAAAAAGCGGAAGTTTTAATTAAAAATGGCATAATGGCTTTGAGATCAATGAAGTGGTGATTAAGTCCAGTGATGGCATCTTCATGGTGGATGAAGGCAGGTTAGTATGATTGGATGCACAATGATCAAAGCCCCAACCTAGAGTAATCCAGTGTTAAGGGGGAGGAGGAAAAAAAACACACAATCCCCATTAAAAAAGACCCAAACCAAACTATTCAAACAAACACAATTCTAAAAGATTATTCTTGTGAGCTAAATGCAGTGAAGTGTGTGTGTCAGTGACTCCATTTTGTGAGTCTTACTCTTGAGGAAGGCAGAGGTTTTGCATTTATTTTGGAACTAGGTAACACTCCTAGGTCACTTGCTGTTTGAAGTGACCTAAAGCAGAGAGGTGTGTCAGTCTCTTTTAGGTAGCGTCCTATTTTGGGCACCAGTAGCATTGATCACTGCAAGATAATGACAATAGGCTCATCTTTTCTTAGCTGTCTGACACTATGGAAAGAGGCAAAAGTTTTCTGAAGAGAAAAAGCAGAATCTGTAAGATGGGATGAGACTTGAGGTTTGCCTTTAGAAGAGTCTGAATTTGAATTAATTAGTACAACATAACCCCAGGTAAATGAGGTCAGAAAGATCTTGCTATGCCAACAGAGATAAAAACCAAAATAATTATGTAAACAATAACATGAAAAATTTTCTTTTAATGAATTGTTACTATGATCTGCAGCTTAGCTGCAGTAGAACAAATGCAGTGGTTAAATCTGTTGGAGCATTATGGTGAGTTTTCAGGACTTACTAGAGGTTTGACCATGGTAAATGGTACTTTTTATTTTTAAGTTTCTTTAGTTCCTGTAATAATTGGTCTTCAGTTTCCTAAGTGCAGGAAGAACATATATGATATGGATGCACTATGGTTGCAATAAATTAGTATGAAAAATTAATATTCTTTATTAAAATTCATGCATCATGAAAAGCATTTTGAATTTTCATGTGTCAGTGGGTAGTTATGGTAAATCCCAAGGTAATTTAAAAAAAAACAGAAGGCATATTGTGATCTAATTTTCAACTTGCATATCTAAACCACCAAACTAATTTGTGGTTTCTTTTTTTTTTCCCATTTGCTTTAAAGAAGAATATAATCTGGAGAACAGGACAGCATTTACTGTATATTTTATGCCAGGTTCTCAACCATTACACAGCAGAGCCAGTGTTTAGCCACTTGCTGCAGCTTAGAAGACTTTGCATGTATCATAATTTTGAGCACCCATTTGTCTTTGGAGAGCAGATGGCACTGATGGGGCTTGGGTGGTTGTGGCCTTCTGAAAATTGGTGGGGATTTGTGCTGTAGAACAGGGGACAACAGACAGGGTTTGCTGAAGACTACTGGTTATGGATTTATATTAAAGGTGCAGTGAAGGTGTCCTGAGAGTAGAAAAGTTGATGCTTTCTAGGTGAAGACTTAAGTGGCAGGAAGCTTTTTTGTCTTTGGGACATTAGACTTCTTTATGTATAGAATGGACAAAAGTACCTGGATTTCTTTGGTTTCTGAACGTGTTGAAGAATGTGAAAGCTGATTACTGCCTACCTTGTCTTGGCCAGCCTGCAGTGCTTTCAGGATGATGGTTCACCATGTCACTAGGATGATGAAGTAATTCACAGAATCACACTTGGCTGAAGCTGGCAGAGACTCTGGGAGTTCATCTGGTCCACACCTCTGCTCTCGTGGGGCTACCTAGAGCCAGTTGCCCATGTCTAGATGGCTTTTGAGTATCTCTGAGGGTGGAAACTTTACAACCTCCCAGAAAAACTGTGCTCTGCCCAGTCACTCTCACAGTAAAAAAAAAAAAAAAAAAAAAAAAAAAATTGACATACAGAAATTCCTGTATTCACATTTGTGTCATTGCCTCTGGACCTGCCAGCTGTTGGGGGGTCTTGGAAGAACAGACAAAAATTTCAGTTTTACTGGGCATCTCCATTAGCCTTTATGGGCTCACTTGTATGCAGATTAAGAGCCCTGGTGATGCACATTATTCATGATTTCCCATGTGAGCTTCCCTGAAATAGGTTGGGCCTTACAGTAAAGACCAAGGTACATAAATTGAATGTCGGATCAGTTCCTCTGACTGAGTCTTTCAGTAGCATTTGAACAACTCTGGAAGGTCCAGTGTGTCCTTCCTTGTAGGGACTTGGTTGTGCTGGAAAATGGGTTCTGGTGTGCTGCAGGCCCTTGTGTTCTTTAAGTTGTACAGCAGTAGCTGTTTATATTATGAAAGGGAAAAAAAAAACCTGTGAAATTCAAACGGAACTCAACCCTTGATTTACAGGTTCTGAAGTGTTTCCTTGTTGGCCTGTTCCTCTTTCAAGAAGTGCAGTTTTCTGGAAACAAGACTAAGCAAAGTGCTGGTAGCAGGAGTTGGCATTGGCCTCAAGGCAGACACAAGCCAAAATATTAGTAAGGGGAAAAAGTGATGAATGACGAGTACACACCATTTCTCCACATATAGAGCCAAAGCTTGATGAGCAACTCTGTGGGAGTGAAGATTTATGCATCAATAAAAATAAAATTATTTTAAAAATTTTTCTTACCATTTTTATTGAGTGGCTTTGCAAACAACTTGAGTTGCTCTGAGTGGTTTTTATCTTGATGGTTATTAAAATGTTTGTCATAAGGAGTGTAGCTCACTCACTGTTCATACCGAGTTACTACACCAGGAAACTGTAACTGGAATGGCCTTTGTTTTTTTCTTTAAACATTTTAACTGTGTTGTAGTTATCAGCATTTTTTTAAATTACATCTATTGCTACATCTGTATGGGTGGGAAATTTTAAACAACTTTAAAGTTGTTCCTGATCAGTTGAAAGTTGTGTGGAGTCTTGCGAGAAGTAACTGTAGTTACTGTTGCTATTGGTGAGCTGTTTGCTTGAGCTTTTTAGGCTGATAGAAGGGACATGCCAGAGGGAATGGTTATTGATTGCTGAAGTAGGTGATCAGTGGAGGGTGTTTTCCAGAAGTTTTGCCGTTTTGGAGGATGCATATGAAGAAACCAGTGTAAGAAATGAGTGATTGAGATGTCTGTGAATAAGCCCAAATTCAGTGCTGAGGCTCTTGCATGACTGTCACAGCAGCCCTTGAATTTATACATAGTTGTGATTGTGGATGGAAATAAGCAGGAACGTCATAAATTAAACTGCTTGCTAAAACTGATGGGATACTTCAGTATATTTTTCTTTCCTGATACCAGCTTGTAGTGTTTGTGGTTTGCAGTTAGCCACAGCTGCTTGCTTTTATCAGTTCCTTGTATAAACAGGTGCAGCTAATCACCTACAATGAAAATAATACCAAGTTCAGTCTTTCTTATCAAGTGGTTTGATGATTTGCAAGTTTCCTTTATTTTCTTTCTTTTTCCTCTGGGGGCTCAGCATGAGACACATCCTTTACCAATAATTATTTCATGTGTTTGTTACACAAACACTTGTGTTTCAGTGTTAGTTAGGAATACCAAGGGTTCTTGCATCTGAAAAGGAGTGAAAGGCTTGGTAATTGGATATAGGCTGCTTGACCTTTATGTCACTGGTTCAGAAACAGTCCATGGTACCAGATGCCAAAGTGTTTGCTGTTTGAAATTGGCTCAGCAGTGGGTAAGGTGATATTAATACAGTTTTAGTGTGCAGGTATGCGTGACTCAAAGGCCAACACAGTGGCTGTCCCTGGAAAGAAATTTTGTAGCTAAACTATCAGCACCTAATATTTAGTTTGGGTCATCCTACTTGGGGATCAGAAACTTATAGAAAGTAGGAAGGATATGGAGGGAACTTGAATTTCATCTTCCTGTTTTACAGATTTTGTGACTTTGCCCAGAATTGGATTTAAAAAAAATAAAGTTGTGTGTGTGCATATATTCGTACACAGACATACAGTTCACTGTAAGGGCACTTCAGTAAGTCTTGATCCGTTTATGTTATCAGCAGATCCTAATCCTAAATCCATGAGCAAACCCCAGGTAAAAGGGAAAGAGTGTGTGTGGGTGTCTGTTATGAAATGAGGGAGTCTCAGCTGCAGTGATTTTGGTGCAGATGATTGGCTGAGAGCTTCTTGCGCACCCTGTCCAGCCCCAGGTTAGAGTCCCTGGATCTCCCATCCACTCCCTCTGCATGTGCAGGTGCTGGGAGCCCGGCTCCTGCCAAGTGAGTGGCAGAGACAGGCTGAGCCCAGGAGCCTGTGGAGCCAGCAGGACATTAATAGCCTGTAGTACAGTACAGTCTCCTGCTCCTGCTGAGCAGAGCTGCTGCAGCCAGAGCATACATGGACTGCCAGGGATCCAGCTCGCAGCATAAACACAGTGACTGACACTCATATCTGGACAGGCTGAAACAGAGCTCTGGCAGCATGAAGTCATGCCAGTTTTTCTTCCCCTCTTACCCTCTGCAGATTTGTGTGTGGTACAAAACACACACAAAGTTATGTGTAAGCTCACTTGCTGATACTGCAATGCCTCACTCTTTTTGGTGCCACTGTATTTATTGATGATGTGTTTGGTGGTCTCCTGTTAGCTCTGCCTCATCACCTGAGGTACATGGAATGATGTGTTAGGAACAGAGAACTCTTCAAACTTCGAAACTGGCATTACCTGTCTTAGGCAACACTGCTAAATTAAATGTCAGTAACAGAGAGCATTGTTCATTAGAGCAAAAGTTAAGGTGATGGATTATTACTTAATTTAGTAGAGAGTGTTTTTGATGAAGTATCAGGCATGACTAGTCCAAATTTATTTATATAGGTTACCTCACAAATAAAGAACTTGTTCAGAACTCCCTAACTGAAAACCAGGTTATTTAGTTTTCTGTTTTATGTTCATCACACCTCTTCTGGAGAAATCCCAGTGACTTTATAGGATTTACTATAGAGTCCATTTTGTATTGTGAAATAACAGAATACCCTAATGTTGCAGGATTTTTTGTAAAACTTTTTTTTAAAAAAAATTTAATTATCATAGACTCTATGAAGATTCTTAAATCTCATCCTGACATGCATGAAATCTCTTTCTGGCTTTATCTGGAAGTTGTAAGTGACAGCTGATAATGTGTAGGCGGAGTTGAAGATAGGAAAGTCATATGCAGGAAGTTTTGCTTTCAGAAAATGTTCTAATGATACTTTTGACGTCCGTCTTGACACTAATGAAATAATTTCTTAGAAAACTATTTAAAAGCCATATTGAATTCTCATTATTCCTAGTTTTAATCCAAATGGACCATACAGTCCATAATACCTCATAGACTGCTGTGTTTCAGTTGCTGTCAGTGTGATCTCATCCCCACAGCTGTAGAGAAATTGGTAATAGTCAGAAGTAACTGTATAGCTAGACTCTGCTCAGACTTTTCAGGCTTCACGACAATAAAATCATTAAATAGTTATGTAATTTTATTTGGTACTTTACGTATATGCATTTGTGACTTGAAGTGCATACTTGATAGATGTTATGCTTGATTATACTAGGGAGTAAAAGAGTTTGGAATACCAAGTGAAAAAGCTGTGCAGGTAATTCCAAGGCAGTTGCTGCCTACGTGTCTGCCAGCAGTGAGTCTGCATTACATTCTCCTGTGGGAGGGAAGAGCAGTGTGCCCACTTTGAACTGAAAGACTTCCTTCCGTGAAGGAGTTCCTGCAACCCACGTGGCATTGTAAAATGTACAGACTCTTTGTTGGAATTTGTACTTTAGATTTTATTAAAAATTGTCCTGTGTTTCTGTTTATGCAGCTGATGTTTGTGCAGTGTCAGCTGTCGGTCTGCTGAGAGCCATATCTACAGTTCCTCTCCAGCTTTGGCATTCTACATTAGGACCTTATGCTTGTGATTATTAAATCTCTCTGTACCTTACACAGAAACCCACACTTCACCTGGTAATGGTAATGGGCTAATTGTCCTAAGTCCTCAAAAGTCAGTGTAGTTGGATTCCTTTTTTGCACTTCTTTTGTCTTATTAATGGAATGTGTAGTCAGTGGATATTCATGACTTTAACTCTACAGAGCATTGAGTTCTGAATGTTAATCAGATGTTTTATGGTACCTGAATTGGAATCTCTCTCTTGATTCTGAAGCTGTGCTTTTCAGCGAAGGAAAGAACTGAATTCAGTTCTGCAGAATAATTTTTAGCTACTATAGGCTGACCTTAGAAACACATTGAGTACTGTGAGAACACAACAGGAATAGAAAACCAGGTTCAGCTGTGAAATAAAGTGGCATAATGAGGCAGAGACCAGTATTGAATCACATACTCTTGGAATGCAGATAAAGGGCTGTCTCTAGAAGGGAGTTAATCTCTCCCTGTAACATTTGTTGTCTTTTGATAAGTTGTCATGTAGCAGAATGCTGGACTGTGTGAAGTTAGTTCTGAGTGCTGTGACTTCAGTGTTTTGTCCCTATATAGAGTTTGGAGGAACTGTAGTAGAGGAACTCCTATTTTCTGCACCGTATGCCATGTTAATTTGTCCCTGTGCTGGGGTATGTTCAAGGGAACTGTTGGTAGCATAAATTTGGTAGAAGTTCTGCTTTGTCTCTGTTGCTGGCTTAACCATGCTTTAGGCTGTAAAATTTTATATGCTCTTTGCATCTTTAAACAGACAAAACTTTATACTCCCACCCAGTTTACTTGAAACTGAAAGTCCCTGATTCGGGGTGTATTTTACTTTCAACTGTTTCGCTTGCTTAGCTTTCAAAGAAGGAGATTTGCCTGCCTTCTCTTGCAGTGGCAGCATGGCCTTTGAGAGGGTTTATTTTATTAGGAACACACTAGGTGGTTCAACAAGATGATTTCTGGTGACCTTCTTTGTTGAGGGTTACCAGTGTGCTTTCTGCTAGAACTAGTCTTTTGTGTTACTGATAGATGGGTTTGAGGGAAGCTCAGGGAGCAGAAAAGCAGGTTTTGAGCAAATGCTTTCAGAGCACTGGCTGTGTATGAGCTCAGGTAAAAGGAGATTTGTTTTCATAGGCCCTTTGCAGCCAACTGTCAGTGTGGGCTCCTTTACTGTCCATCATTACATGGAGAGATTGACTGTGTCAAAATTTATCTTTCCCTGAGCTGACACATAATACCTCAGTGGGCTGGTTGCTCCTTGCACAGCTGGTATGGTCTTCATCCTCCTCAGCTGGCAGTTTCTTAAATGGGTATAATCCATTCAGCAGATTTCCTGGAACTTGTTTCTCTTAACATAGCTGTGCAGCTTTCTTACTCCTTTAAAACTGCAGGATCCTCTTTGACCACCTCTGCTTGGGCAAATACCAGGCTGGAGTAACGGCAGGAGTAGTGTTCTTTTGGTTTGGTTTGGTTCTGTTTGGATTGTTTTTTTCTTTTTTTTTTTTCAGCATGCCTACCCTCCTTAACCAAAAATTTAGCATCTTAATTTCTGCATGGATACTTGGGTATAACTCTATGAGGTTGATATTTAAGTTTTTGGTATAATGAATGCCACCTAAATGTAAGCACAAAAAAAATCCATGAAATACTGTAGTTTTCTTTGTTTTCCTGGGAGGTCCTACAGGCTTTTGGCCTCATCTGGTCCCCAGTTTAGTACCTGAAAGATGATACCATAACTGGCTGTGTGGCAGACTCCACTGCCAAGTGTGACTGAAACTGTCTGCTGGACTGTTCGGGGGGGGGGAGTTGTTTAGGATTCAGTTTGTGTTGGGAGGAACACCAGTGAAGCAAATAGTGCTGTGCACAGCTATTGGAATAACTGCCCTTGCCTGGATGTCTCTCCTTTTGTTCCTGTGAAACACCTGTGCACACCTGTGGGGACAGTAAGAAACTCTTGGTAGTAAGTTCAGTTGTAAATGAGATGGTCAGGATGAGCAGGCAGTGGGAGCAGTCCCTGTACTCTGCACCTCTTGGAATAGCCAGCTAAGAATATCAGCAGCCTCGTGCAAGGAGTGGGAGTGTGTCTTGGAGCTTTCTGAGATTGGAACCTCAAGTGTTAGTGGTGGTCTTGGCTCAGGTTCAGGCTGTATTGAAATTGCTCCTTTTTGATTTCACATGCATTCTTGTAACACAAATGTTTTTGTTTTAGGGATTTATCAAAGATGTTCATGAGGACTCCCTCACAGTTGTATTTGAAAACAAGTAAGTATTTTATTTTTAAAACAATTATTTGAGTATTAGGTTATTTCAGTTTTGTGCTTTTTGCTGTTTTTTTTTTAAATTGTTTTGTCTTTAAGAGGAAGCAGATTTCATTAGATATAGTTCTAGAAGTACAGGCTTACTATTCTGTTCATCTTCCATGAAATGCTTTCTTGACTCTGTATCAGAATTCAGTTCATCAGTTACACAGTCCTGTACATTCTTTGGTATCTTCAGTGATGCCCATAGATGTGACAGCCAAATTTAATTAACATAGTAATCAGTGGCACAGGCTTGATACTCTTACACAAAAGCAGGAAAAGATGAAAAATACCAAAGTACTCAGATGATCAGTTCTCTGCCTGCTCTCTGGAATGCTGATCAGTATTCTCAACCAGAGAAGAGTAAAAATATCCTAATGGCAATATTTTTCTTTTAACTATTAGGAATATTGATATACATATATATCCAGTCCAAAGACCTGCTGTTTTTGAGTGGAAAAGAGTGCAAATCTGTTAGCAAATCTTGAAAAAGAATTGCCCGTGAGGCCCATTTCATTTAATATATAAACAGTCGTGCTGCTGGCAGCTTGTAGTAGCAAGCCAAGGATAATCCATGGGTTGGTAAAGTACAAATGAGTACCTGTTGTTCAGCATTCTGACTGATAACACTGTGGATTACCTGGGAGATTCCAGTGCTAATTCCAAATACTCTGTGAGCTACATCCTCTTTCCTGTTTCCCTTCCAGTTACTAGGTGGAGATCCTCTAAAATGTGTCACCTTTTTATGTGAAAATTGTTATAACCTTGGCCACCTCTACTAAATCTACTAAACGTGTAGATTAGTCTTTGACCTTTTCTTGAAGAAAGATTGCTGGGTAATAAAGGTACTGCTAGAGAGTGTGCAAGCGTGTCTTTATAAGCAGTATTTATAATCCTGCTGACATAATCTCAGGTATGTATGTGTACATATATACACATGTGTAAAAAGAAACCAGTGGGGGAGATGTAAATAATCCTGGGCTTTACCCTGCACAACCCAGTGTTTGCTTCTTTCTAACCTGTGCTTTCTAGTCCTTTTATGAAGACAGAACATGAGATGGCAACCGTAATTTATACTAACGCTTAGGTGGTTATGCAACCTGTTACTGTCTCCTAGGTTTTCATACCCCTACCCCAAGACCCAGCAAACAAAGAAAAAATTAAACCCTTCGTTCTCTCCATGGTCTAAGATGATGTGGCAAATAATGTTTCATCTTCAGCATCTATATTACTTTCTGAAGAAAAGTAATTGCTTCTCTTTACATTTGAAATATATATTTTGATGTCAAAAACCAAGTAAGCCAAAGGAAGTGCCAGGGGTTTGCAGCAGGAGTTGAATTGTTGGCAAATGCATTTCTCTTGTTTAGTATCCAAATCATCCATGTGTTCTAAAGAAAGTCTGGCAGCAGCAGCCATGTTTCAGAAAGGATGGGCTGCAGCATATGTAGAGTGCTCTGTTGACTAAAAATACATCTGATCAGGAAGTGTGTACACAGTCAAATTATTCTGTGATGTAAATCTGATCAGTTCTTACGCTTTTTATGGAGTTAAATTCATAAGGGCTTTAGTGGAACCAAAACTGGCAAGAATGTCCTGTGCTGAGAGCATCAGTGTTGTGATAGTGATTCTCACTAACAAATACACACATCTACCCCACAATAGGCAATCTAAACTGTCACTTTGCATTTTCTGCTATTGTTAGCCAATCTTCATCTACAGCTATTGTGAGGTTCCCAAAGTTAAGTATACCAGTACAGACTGCTGGTGATGATTTTGTGGCCATAGCAACACTCAATCTCTGGGCAGGTAGCTTTAGTTCTTTTAAGAGACATTTTCTGAGGGTAAGGAGGCAAGGAATGAATGCAGAAGCTTCAGGACCTGGAAACTTTTATTACTGTTAGATGGAAAATTGGATCTTGAGGTGCAGTTTATTGTAGAGGCTCACTGGAGTTTGAAGCAGCTGTATGGAAGGAGAGGCTTCTGTGTTTTAAGAAGCAAGAAACTCCCTTTTGTGATTTGACTGTAGCTTAGGCATCAGTTCTGTCAAATGGTCTTAACAGGTAGTTTGTATCCCATTACCAGTAATCTCTTAAAACATCTTGGTTTGCATTTCACCAGTGAGATCCTTACAGTTCTGGACTTAAACAGTTTTGCCACCAAAACTTGGACTCATATTCTGAGAGCTGAGCCTTCTGTGCACTTTTCCACTGTGCACTTCCTCCCCTGACAGAGAGGGAAAGGAAAAACCCAAACCTTGAGATTAGTAACTGCTATATTTGCAACAAGGACAATTCAATTGCAACTGAATTTTTTTGCCAGCCCCCTTCACCATTTCTCAGAAATAGAAGGTGATTTAATTAACATTTTGTGGCTGAAATACCTTCCAACCTAAACAAAAGCTATCCATGTCATAGAATCCTCAAGACTGGAAAGGCTGACACTTGATCCTCCGAGTTCAGGTCCAGCTGTTAGCACTGCACCACAGTGTTCACCACTATGGAAGTGCCACATCCTCGTGCCCTTGGAACACCTCTGGGAATGGAGATTCCACCACCTCCTTGGGCAGTCCATTCCAATGTCTGACCACCCTTTTAGTGAACAAATTTTTCCTACTATCAATCTAAACCTCCCTGGCACAGTTTGACACTGTTTCTTCTCAGGTCCCTCTGAGCCTCCTTTTCTCCAGGCTGACCCCCCCAGTTCCCTCAGCTGCTCCTCATCAGATCTATGCTCCAGTGTCTTCACCAGCTTCCTTGTCCTTCTCTGGATGTGTTCCAGAACCTCAGTAATAATCTTCATGCATTTTTATTGTTTTTCAAACTATAACTAAAAGAAAAAGTTTGTTATAGTGTCTAGATTAGAGCTATATGATACATAGTATCTTTGTTAAGTGGGGTACTTGAGTGTATGCTGTTATTTCAGAGCAAACATTTAAATGTATCCACCTTCTCATCTAGGAAGTTGCAGAAATGCCCTTTGCTCCCTATGCTTAGACTTGTTCTGCTAATGTAGAGCAGGTCTGGAAGTGATTAAAAGTCAGCAAAGCAAATGACTTGCAGTGATCCTGACTGTTACAAGTTGGTTGGTTCTGATTCTGTTGGTGCCTAATGTGAATCAGATGGGCAGAAGTGATGGATGTTGCCATGCTTTGACAGATACCATTAGAAGTCCCTCAGATATTCTAGATTAATACAGGTTTTTTGGAGGGTTTTTCTCCTGGTTTTATTTCAACCTTTGTAGAGTCTTTAGTGCGATTTCTGACTAAGAGTGAGGAACAGCTGATGGCATTTTATGACATTCACAGAGTAGAAGGAGAAGGAATTTTGGGAGAACACGGTGGATTTAATTGCTCCAGTAGTCTTCATAAAATGCATTGGAAACATACACTTCTACAAATAAAATACTTTTGTCCAGCCAACTTCAGTTAAACAAATAGCCTTGCTGTACAAGAAAGTAAACCTTTATTTTGTACGCCTAGAAATAATTAGTATTGATAAGCAGGTATAAAGATATGTTTTGATCTGAATCTCTTACTGGGGAGCATCAGCGAATTTGCAGGTGGAAAGTTTTGTTAAAAATTGGAGTCAGATTTTCCTGAAATGCGTAAAACTTCAGTGGTAATCAGTTGAAATGTTAAATGTGAGGTGGAGAAATGGCTGAAACCCATACTGGACTGCAAAGGTGTCCACTTAAATCTGTATAAGGGCTCTATGACTTGAGCAGTAGGAATGTTAATTACATCATATAGTATCTTTCACTGGGGTTTTATATAAGCCATTAGTTAATTTTTTCAGTTAATTTTAAGATGTTATAGTTAAATATTTTCCCAGATACTACTTTGGTCCTGCCATGATTATGTTGTTCCTCTGCTTACAAGGTTGACTCTCTAGCAGTAAAGAAACAGACCTCATTGTATGCAAAGAATGAATTTTAATGAAACTCAGAACGCCAAAATTAAAACTAAGAAAACAATAGGAAAACTTGAAAATTAATGTGTAATGCTTCTTCAATTTCCAGTTGGCAACCAGAACGCCAGGTGCCCTTCAACGAAGTCAGGTTACCACCACCCCCTGATATCAAGAAAGAAATCGGTGAAGGAGATGAGGTGGAGGTGAGTGAATGCTCATGAGCTGTCCTGGTCTGGAACTGATTGTCCATTCCAGGCAGTGGTGAGGGGTGTAAGGGCATTGTCAAGATGAAGGCTTAAAATGGAGCATGTCTCTACACATGGGTTTATTAGAATTTCACTGAAGCTGTGACATTTCAGTTTTCCCACAAAACTGCCAGTGGAAATTTTTTCAAAATCTAAAACTTAAAATAGCTGAGAAGGTTTTAGGTCTGACACAAAATGTAGGCAGTTTTCTTTTTTGACCTGGAATGTAAAGTGTTGGAAATTTTTGATGTGATGCTGTAATAAAGCTCCTCTGATAACAAGAGTTACAGATGAAATGTCTGGTACAGTCTGCTAGGAAATTGTGTGAATTACAGTGTTCTAGAGAGAGAGAGAGTGTGTTATTATGAATGCTGTATTAAATCTAGAAATCAAAATATGTGTGTTCTGTTCCCTACTCATTGTAGTCATGAGTGATTCAGTTTAACTTTGGGGATTTTTCTGTACTTGTCCTTAAAATTGAAATAGTGAGTTTCCTTTCCTGAGGATGCCATCATACTTTTAGGCAAATAGTCTAAGAAAAAAAAAGTAGCATAGGTGCTGTTTTTTTCTATTCCTGTATTTGAAATATGTTGCCTTTGTTAGAGGTTGTATGTAAAGGGTTATTTTCTACTTCATGCTACTACTGTAAAACTCATTCAGTCTGCATGCAAATGACTTTGGCCTATCAGAAGTGTATGAGGAGCAAATGAAACTTAAGGATGAGAAAACTGGGTTTCAATAGGTTTCTATTCTATATCTGATCATGCATTAACTTGGTAGTATTTTTTATTATGGAATAGGTAGTCATGTGATGACTTGGTTCGTTTCAATAGTCCTTGGTTTATCAAGTAAGCCAAGGACAAAACAAATCAGAATCGTGGAGTTAGTTATGTGTGGACTTCCACTTTGAAAACAGTGTTTGAATTTACTGAGGAATTGTCCCCAAAGAAGCGTTTAGCCAAGGTTTTATCTTGCTTTAAAAATTTCCATCAAATTGTCAGTAATTTATGCAGAGGAAGTCTGTTCACACTCCTTGTAGTGCAAGAAGGATGGGAGCAGAATGCTGTTCCATTTTAATGAAACTTAGAAAAGCTGTGTGGTTCTTTCTTCATTATACATGCAGATAAGTGAATTATGTTTGTATGTGCTTTTTCTGGTTCTTACTCCTTTCATTTCCAGGTTTATTCTAGGGCAAATGACCAAGAACCTTGTGGCTGGTGGCTGGCAAAAGTTCGAATGATGAAAGGAGAGGTAAATTATTTTAAAAATTACTGGTTTCATGCTTTCATGTTAAATACAGTAAATAGGAATTCTTTGTCATGGAAGAACTCTGAATAAAGTACTACAAATACAAAAACATGTCAAAAGAGAATTGCAAGTTGTGACCACTTTGGAATGACCTTTGCTGCATTGCACAGCAGAGGGTCATGCCCTCAGAGCTGAGCAAATGACTTCCATTATCTGCGGTTTAATTGCTTGAAGGACTGAAGGCATGCACAAGGACAGGATTTCTGACAAGCCTGTTTTGTGGATTGAACTTGAAGTGAAGCACCTGTGGTTAAAACCTGTTTATGGTTTGTAAATTAAGCCTGCTGTAGCTATTGCTGTGGGTGGCTGTGGGTTGGTTTTTGTCTATGTTTTCACTGAGTTTAAGGAAAGGACTCTGCTTGTTTTGCTTTTACATATGTCAAGTTTTTATTTTACCATAAATAAATGTTTCTTTGCAGCTGCCAAGTAACTTGCAGATTGAGACACTTGTGTGTGTAGAGCTGTGACAGTTTTTGACCCAATCTCATTAAAGCTTTATTTTGTGGAACAACAGCAAGAAAATTGAACTTCATGGTGGGAAGAGTCCTGTGTTTTGGTGCTTCTGCTGTGTCACATTCCTAAAACCAAAGCAAATGGTGTTGAGGAGAAATAATTATCCAATTTCTAATACTGTTTAAAAACTGTCAACAAATACCAGCTTTTGTTGAGCTCTGTAAGGGCAAGGTAGGTAGTAAACACCTACCAGAGGAAGATTCTGTTTGTTGACTCTTGTGAATGAGCAGCTCATTAAGGAATCAAGATAAAAGGAGACAAACTGATTTAAATGATAGTTTGCCATTTGTCATGATAATTTGTCAGTAAATGTCACAGAAATTTGAAGTTTTGGTAGCAGTTAACTTGCTGTGCTGCTTATTTTCAGAAAAAGTCAGAGAAGTAAAATTTTTTACCAATTCTTAACTTCCTAGTTTTTACAGGAAAAAAAAGTTTTTCATCCTAAATGTACAGTGTAGGATTGTCAAATCAGTTATTTTAGGGAATTTTCCCTGCAAATAGCCTCACAGTTCATGTTGACTTCTTTGTATAGTCTTTAACATGGTTCTATATTTAGATTTTTTTCTGTAGAGTTAATTTAAATTCACAACCCAAGGATTTGTTGCATTGTGATTATTCTGATATCCAGAATTGTCTTTAACTATAGAAGCTTTTAGAGTATGTAGTGGTAGATCTCTTTAATTTAGTTGTAATTTTAGTGTTTATTGATCCTTATTACTTGGGATAATAATGATACATTGATACATTTGAAAGCAGCTTTGTATAATTTGAATGATACTTAAAATAAACTTAGAGCTTGAAATTAGAAAAAAAGTGTGTCATTACCAGAGTGATTTCCTTTTCCCAGATACTTAAGCAAAATGTGGTGAGACAAATAGATTCCAGTTTTGAGGGAGAAAGAGGTGAATGTACTGCTGCACCCCTAAATTGCATCCAGGTGGAAGGGAGGAGAGGAGAAGCTGCATTCCTAGCACAGAGCCAGGCTGCAGGGATACTGTGCACACAAGCTTCTTTAAACTTGCATGTGTTGGGTGGCAGCGTAGGAGTAGATTATTGGTAGCTTAAATCTTCTTAGTTCTCTTGCCTTCCTAAATCTGGCAGTCAAAAAGATTGATTTTTTGACTCAATTTTTGCATTGGTTTTGATCTTACATGGTTCCCAGGTAGTTTGCTTGTTGTTTCAGTGGATTTACCTTGATTGTTTTGGTGTTACAGAGTAGATATTTCTGTGAAGAATTATTCTCTGTTTGATATTTTTTAGAATTAGAGCTCCAGTAAACGTTTTGGGTTTTGGAACTTGAACTGAACTAACAAAAATACTTGAAAGAGAGATGGGCATGAGAAAAATCAGTCCAAAATCAGTCCAGCTGTTGTGGGGCACTGAGACTATGCTGATAACAATGCCCTGACTTCAGTGCTGAAATATGTCCAGGCTCATTTGTGTGGAAGTGTGTCATTGTTTTAAGGTTTTGTTTATCTATTCAGATTTTGTGCTTCCTTGCTGATGCTGGTAGTGTTGCTATGTCTTTGTTCCTTACTGAAGTTACTATTTTTAAAAAAAAAAAATCTTTCCCAGTTCTACGTCATTGAATACGCTGCTTGTGATGCCACTTACAATGAAATTGTCACTTACGAACGCCTCCGACCTGTGAATCAGAACAAAACTGTCAAAAAGAACACCTTCTTCAAGTGCACAGTGGATGTTCCTGAAGACCTGAGAGATGCGTGAGTAGCTATGCATGCTTCAGGGAGGCTTTTACTTCATGGAAGGAGGAGAAAAACCCCCTTGGGTTCTGTTTTAGAGGCTGATTTAGGGGTCTGTGAAGAACCTTAAGGGTGTTTACAGTTGCAGTAGCTCATTTAGAAACTGCTGACTGGGACCTCTGCTGAGCTTTCTGGGTGGGGACAGAAGGCAAGTTCTCAGGTGGGAACTTTGTGCCTATACAGGTGATTCACTTCACAGTGGGCCTGTTACTGAGAGTTTCCAGATAACCATGGTGTCATGAAACCACAGAGAAACAGGAACCATGTTGGGAAGAATGGGGACTTTTCCTTCTTCTGAGGAGTCCTCGCCATAAACTGCTAAATATTCTAGGGTCTGATCATGTTATTACGTGTTCCGTTTTGGTACAGCTTGTTGAAATAACAATCATTTTGTCTCCTTAGGTGTGCTAATGAAAATGCACATAAAGATTTCAAGAAAGCTGTGGGAGCATGTAGAATTTTTTATCATGCTGAAACTGCTCAACTAATAATACTGGTAAGTAATTGCTTCTCTGTAAATGTTACATGGATTTCCAGTATATTATTTAGAGGAAATATGTGGCCAGCTGTGTGTGTGTATGGAAAATGGTTTAGCTTGTCAAGCTATGTAAATTGTGAGAGATTTAATGTAAGTAGATGTGTTTAATCTTCGAGGGTAGGACCTCCAGTGCATACAACCTGAATTTAGGAGCAGCTTTGAGTCTCACTGTCTGTATGACTTGTCATTCTCAGCTGAGTTCCATTTCACTGATTTTAGCAGATAGTTCAGAGGCAAATCATCTCACTCCACTCTGGAGTGAGATATTACACTGTGCAGTCAGACCCACAGATGGGTTTTCACATGAAGAGCTGCACTAGTTGAGTGTAGCCATTAATGAATTGTTCACTTCCTTTTGTGAAGGAAGATGTTCACAGATGCTTCTGTGGTGGTTTTCTTACTACATAGGGTTGTCCCAGTTTCAGTTTTTCTTCATAGCTCCATTTACTTGATATTATCCACTTGAACCTTACTTTGCAGGATTGTGTTTTCCTTGATTATCTCCCTTATTCACACACCCAGTGACAAGTGTGTACATGGTAGAAATACTTGTTTGGACAACATCAAGAGGACTTATTTACTATGCAATTCAGCAGCAAAGTCTTTAATATAAAAACATTCCGTGAGTGAGAACAAATAGTTGGTGGTGATGCTGAATTTCTCATGCTTTGTTTTGAGGAAGAATAATGTTCATGTAACTTCTGTAAATTGAGATCATGTTTATGACTTAGTTTCAATAGGTTCCTGATTGATCCTTTAAATGTGTATTTGCTTACAAAGCCAAAACTTAGGTTCCCTCTCTCCTGTAGTCTGCCAGTGAAGCAACAGTGAAGAGAGTGAACATCCTCAGTGACATGCACCTGCGCAGCATTCGCACCAAGCTCATGCTGATGTCGAGAAATGAGGAAGCTACAAAACACTTGGAGGTAAAGCCATGGCTTGTGGCTCTTGTTGCTCGAAACTGAGCTCAGAGCAGTGCATTACAGTGAGTGCACGTGGATGAGTCTGCCTTTGTTTTCCCTTCAGTGCACAAAGCAGCTTGCTGCAGCATTTCATGAGGAGTTTGTAGTCAGAGAAGATTTAATGGGACTTGCTATAGGAACACATGGCAGTAACATACAGCAAGCCAGAAAGGTTCCAGGAGTTACAACCATTGAACTTGAGGAGGACACCGGTACTTTCAGAATCTACGGAGAGGTAAGGGGGAACTTTATATGAATCCTCGGAGCATTTCACTGTATCTGCTTTTAGAGTGATGAGAGCTGTACCCAGAATTAAGAACAGAAAACCTCTCCTGAGTTTTTGTGTGAGTGTCTTTGTGTATGTTGACACCATGGCGTCTTCTACTGCATGTATTTGAAATGCAAGCCTTTGTTGCAATGGTGACCTCCATGAGGTGTGTTCTGTCCTAATCACTCCATTTTGCTGTATATCCTGAGTAAACCTGAGAGAAGTATAATTTCCTGCTGTTTTACTTGACCATGGGTTTGTTTGGCTTTCTTTTCTCCCTCAGAACCTACCCTTCTCCCCCCTCTTTTATGTGTTTTCTGCTGCATAAAACCTAGCCAGGTGTGTTAAAGCCTGTATCTACTGCTTCTAACTCTTACATTTTGGCAGTTTAATGCTGGCTTTGGCAAAATAATGATTTGCTCTAAGTTGATTGCATTTCTGTGATTCTTCTGAATCTCACAACTGCCTTGAAATGTAGCTGGTCCTTGGGCCAAAACCAGGATCCATTCAAGAAGCAGAAGGCTAGTGACAAAAATGCCACAGTCACCAGGGCCCTGCCAGAAAACATTTTGAGGGTTTTTATCCCATCCCTAACTCTACAGGTGTCACTGAGTCTCTGATGTTAACTCGTCTGAAAGTCTGTGGTTGTCTCCTGTTTCAGGAATCTGAGATCTTGAATTCTGCTCCATCTATGTTAGGAGTATAACCCAGTTGTGATCAAAGGTTCAGATGAAGTTGATCCTGTGGAGAGGAGGTCAAACTTTTGTAATTTGCAGTATCTCTGAAATTGTGTCCTTAAATATTTCCAGGATATCAGGTTGGCAACAGATCCTTCTTTGATCTCCTACTGTCAGTAAATTGCATCTCAGTTCCTGAGGAAGAATCGGACAGTTTAAATGCAGTGGAATGTCCAGTGTATTCCGGTTTTGATCTCCTTCATGTGAATGATTTGATGCTGGAGCTTGTGGAAAGGTTATGACTGTCACCAGCCTCTTACAGAGGTGCACAGCAATGATTATAAATACCAGATGCCCCCTAAATAAAAATGCCTTCAGGCACATCCACCCGTGTCCTTCGTAGAAGTGATAAGTGCTTCTAAAAATGCCAGGCGGCTTAACTATTGAGCATGATAAGGGTTTCAGCATCTGGCTACACTTGCCTATTCTTTTGCCTCTCTTCAGCTAGTGGGCAACCAGCCAGGCCCTAATGGCTGAATGCACAGGCAGACAATTTCAGGCTGAGATGTGTGGGAGTAGTGAACCAGTGTTGTTGACATAGCAGTCACGGTCTGAAGGTTTCCCATAACTAATGTTTTGCATACGAATAAAAATTCACTGTGCAGGGCCAGACTCATTGAAGGAAGAAACATGAAGATAAGTTTTAAAGAATATTGGAAAGCTCTGTTGATAGGAAGAGTCTGTGGCATGCTGTTTATGCATTTGTCCTTGTCTGGTCAAGGCCATTTTGGTTTCAAGACCCTTTCCTGGTTGGTTGAACTTCTGATTGTGATGCCTGTACAGATCACAGACCTGTGAACTTGAGAGCTTGGACAGTGTAGCCTGGACTACTTATGGAAACTTGTCCCTCTCCCAGAGAGGGAGAGCTGTGTCAGAAATGGAAAAGTTCTCTTAGACCTTCATTATTGTCAAAATGGAACTGCAGTCAATTCTTGTGCAATTCTTAACACTGGTAGGTATAATGCTGGGTTTAGAAGAATATCCTGCATTTAATTTTTCAATTATACTCTTCGGTAGCATGGATGTGTCTTGATTGTTTGGGCTACAGTGTGAAGTAATGAGGGCATCAGTGTAGGCTATAATTCAGAGTTAACAAAGGTAGTTGCTAGTGACTGGAATCCTTTGAGGCCTTTAGTCCATGTTCTAGTACGAGGAGCTGAGAATACCTTGTCTGAGTCAGCTTTGTGTGTTCACTCATCTTGGAGTGTGAGTTACACAGGTTGCACTCACATGAAAATCCTGAGTGCTTGTGGCAAAACTGTGAAGGGGCTTGGATGCACTGGAGAGCTGCAGCTCTCAGAGTTGTGTATTTGCTTGTCCTCACTCTGCTTCTGTAAACGCATTCACTGTTCCTTCACCCATATTTGGGAAAGAATTGATAAACATACCTGAGGCAGGAACTCTTTGCTTAATTGTGTCTCTTTGTAGAATTCATTGAGGATGAAGAATTGCTAGTGTGTGTTAAGTTTGTATCATTTGAGCCCTTGCCCTGCCAATGCAGCATAACCTCTGCTTCTCACAGTGGCTTCCTGTTTATCTGTTTCTTGTGCTTGATCACTGCTTTCATTATCTTGAGGTCCAATTTGTCCCCGTTTCTTCTGCAATAATTTTGATCTCTGCCAGAAGTAGAGGTTTATACATTTTCTGCTAGGATTTGCCTGATTTGATTAAAAGGTGCAGGAGCTGGTGGTGCTATCATTTCATGTATTGCCTAAAAATTGCACATGAAAGGACTGAGGTGTTGGTATAAAATGGAAGTTGTACTCTTAAGCTGTTGTTACTGACTAGATGCTGATATTCTTTCCTTAGTTCTACACTTATGCTGTTGCTAATTTGAATTTCAGCACCTCAATTAACAGTTAATTTCCATAATTTAAAAATAAAGCTGTGAGAGAGCATTTGCAGGAGTTCTCCCCAGTAACCAGAGCCACTGTCCTATCTTGGAAAGCATTGTAGATGAACTGTGGCCAGAAGCCAGCATTCTGGAAAGAGAGTGCTCTGGTTGTAAAATCACTTGCAGTGTTTGTGCAAAGCCCCATCCAACCTGGCCTTTGAACACTTCCAGGGATGGGGCATCCATTTTGACATCTCAGAACATCTTGAAGTAACATAAAAAAATGTTTTATTTGTTACTGATGCTTTGCTTTTATACTGAATTTTGTCTCTGGGCATTTCACTCAATTATTCCTTTATGATTTAGTTCAAAACTAGATTAATCTTGTCTTTATTGTTCTCTTCTTGAAAATAAGTTTATTTGGAAGACTGGCAACTGTTGCTACAAGGTTTTATTTTTAACATGCTGTATTCACAAATAAATTCCATTTTTTAAATTCATTTCCAGACTGCTGATGCAGTAAAAAAGGCCAGAAGTTACTTGGAATTTGTGGAGGATTTTATTCAAGTTCCCAGAAATCTTGTTGGTATGTAATACTGCTAAAACTTGAAAAGTTGGGAAAAGGGAGCTTAATCATAACTTTGCCAAGAGGATTAGGTACCAGTACAGTATTTGATTTCTCCATTTAAGTAGAAAGTGGTTAATCTTTTAAAACTATGTATCAGAATTGTTATGAAATTGGATATGTTGTTGCTGCATAATACTTTGTCAGGATTTTAGCACTTAAACTGACTTGATTGCAAACTTGTACCACCTAATTTAATGGTAATACTTGAAGTTCAGATTCTAGTGAAAAAATGTGCTTTACTAAATTGACTTCTTAAAAGTGCTGAAGCTGAGTTCCAGAGTTTAGTCTGGGAATATTCCAGCTGAGTTGCAGGAATGACACAAGACAGTTCTGCACTGCTCCCTCCTGGGTTAGGTTTGTCACAGGTGGTGGCTGGATGCTGGTGAGCTCTTATATAAATCAGCAGTGCTCATAGGTCTCAGCTTCAGTCTCAAAATAGACATTTTTCCATGTTGCAGCTTTATGAAGGTGTAGCATGGTCTGGTAGGTTGTGTACTGAAGATCACCTAAAGGTGTGAGGTTAGTTGTGCTCTACTTGAAGACACAGATGTCTTCCCCTAGTCTGGTCTTCACAGGGAACTTTTTTCCTCTTCCCCCATTCTCCTTCCTTTATCCTGCTTTTTACTCAAGTCTGGCAGCTCCCTGCTCCCCATGCCCAGCTTGTGGGCAATGTGGGCATGGAGGCAGTGTTAAACTTGGAAGTATTGTGCCTGACTGAACAGCTTGGATTATCCAGAGGAGAAGGGAGAACCCGGGCTTTAACCTGCTGTGGTTTGAGACTTGGAGCCTGCATAATTATAAATAAGGTTTTTTAAATAATTCTTGTGCACACTCCTATGACTTAGACTTTCAGGGTGACCAGTTTAGGGTGTAATGGGGTTATGCTTTTTCATATGGGTTTTTTTTTTAATATGACTTGTGTAAATTGTGTGTCTGATGCAACTTAATGGTTTTCTCATCTGCCTAATATTAAAACTCATTTTAACATTCAACGAATTACTCACTAGTTTATGTATGAACAAATTTTTTTCTGCAGTCTTGTTCAATAAGTCTGTTTAATCCAGGGAATTTTGCTAAACCTGGTATTCTACAATCTTGAGTTTTGAGGAGCATTTAGAGAGCATTCATTAATGTGAATCCCCATGTGAAATCCCACCTGTTAATATGTGTCCCACACAAGAATCAGGGCAGACATCACAGCGGTGTGTGTAACTGAAAATGCTGTTGTTAAACAGTTACAGTGCCAGTTTCTGATGGAGGCAAATGTCCTGCCCACATCACCTGTGGGCACACGGGTGAGCAGACAGATATTTATTTAGCTACACTTAATGAAGACACACAGCTCAGTATAGTGCTCATCAGTGACTCCACTACGGAAAGATAAAAACCCAGACCTGCTGAGCTGTTTGAGCTGTTGAGGAAGGGAAACAAACTTTTAGTATTTTTGCACATTACTTTATATCATATTGATATTTGCTATAAAGATCGTTCCTTATGGAGTACTCCGTCAACAGTTCTGGCTTTTGCCCTTTTTAAAAGTTATTCTGCCTCCTTTGCTCCTAATTTAAATATAAATGTTCTTAAGTGCCATATATCTAGCTGTGATGAAGAAATGTTCGCACATAATTTTAGTCTAAGAGCTAAAGTCTTCTAGTAAAAAGACAGCCTAGGAGTCACTTTTTTGAGATTTGAACATACAAGTTTTGAAGAACCTTTTGGTTTGGATCCCATGCATGATCTCAAAATAGGTATTTTAAAGGTAATATGGAAAGCACTACACAAGGCTGTTGTAAAGGCAGAATTTTTTAAGAGGCTTCAACAAATGTATAAGCCTATTAAAATCTCAGGAAAGATTAAATGAGGGTACATGTAGAGTCAAGGGGTCCAATTAATTTTGATACATAAATCTAAAATAAGAATTTGCAAAACTCTTGTACCATCTTATTCTTCGGTTCTATTAGAAGCCTGTGTGGAGTGGTGGTCTTTAACATGCTTGTTATTATGCATATAGAGAGAATTCAATTTTAAACATTTTTACCCATTTTCTCTGACACGGTGTGGGGTATTCTTTGGGGGGTTTATGTATAAAATATCAATAAACATATTAAAATACTTTGCACATGGGTGCAAAATTAACCGTTCTTTCCCTCTGAAGGAAAAGTTATTGGAAAAAATGGAAAAGTGATTCAGGAGATTGTAGACAAGTCTGGAGTCGTCAGGGTGAGAATTGAAGGAGACAATGAAAATAAGCTGCCCCGTGAAGACGTAAGTACTTTATTCTTTCCTGCTGTGACTAGGTTTTTATTTTCAAACCCAATTTTATTTCAAAACATGTGGATATAGAGAGCATTAGTTCTGAACTGGCATCGTGCAGTAGACTTTATATGAAGTAATTCAAGGAAGGTTTTTGCTGCTGAATTAAGGTTGTTGTTGGATTTTTTTTTTAATTCTTTTTCCTATATGTACTTGGCCTTTATAAATAATTTAGGATTTGGTAGTGTTAAGTGTCCATGAATTTTAAATAGATAAGGACAAAAGGTAAAAGCTTGTAAAGGTGCTTGGTCTTGTAAAGTTGCTTTAATAAACCACCTTCTTGGTAAGCTGTGGATGCTTCGTGAACATGGGATGTCAGGTTACCTCAGCTCCAGTAGAGGTTGTTAGGAAAGCTGGACAGTCTGAAGCTGCTGCTGTCACCCCAGCTTGAGCTATTTCTAGGTGTCTTTGCAACCAAAGGGTCAGTTGCTACCTTTGTTTAGCTCACTTCAGTAATTTCATACATCTCTTTATATAATCTAAACAGAAATCATTATTTCAGTGATGATGTTCTCCCTGATAAAAAGCTTTGATGTTTTGTTCCTGTAGGGAATGGTACCATTTGTGTTTGTTGGTACTAAAGAAAGCATTGGCAATGTCCAAGTTCTGTTGGAATATCACATCGCATATCTAAAGGTGAGTGTGTTTCAGGAGGGAGAATCTGTAGAGGAAACTTGGGTTGAAGTAACAGAAATTGTGAGCCACAGCTTTGGTGGGATTTGCAGTTGTTAAATTGTTCCTCTGTATATCAGGATTTAAAGCTTGGTGCCTTGAGCCCTTGCCCATGGGTATGATGGACCTGTAAATACCTTGTCATGGTTACTTGGTTCTGTTGGGGTAGAAAGAATCAGACTGTAAAGAATAGGCCTTTAAGGGACATTTGGGAACTAGCACAAAATTTTTCGTCTGTGTTTTCTGCTGTTCTCGGGTTAATGCTCTGTTGGGATAGGATGGAATTTCTAATAGAGAACAGTAATACAGTGTGGTGTTAGAAAAATTACCTGTTTAGATTGGGTTGCTTTGTGATGTTAACAGAGATAATGAGTTTGAATTGTGTTCTCTTACCAGTTTCCTTTCTTCTCCTAAATTTTACTGGCAAAACTTGCTGAACTGTCACTAAGAGAGGTGGTAGTAGTAGTAGTCTTTAAGCCAAGTTTTCTACATAGTGGTGAAAGTTTTTAAATCTCTTTTGAAACTCAGTGATAGCTCATTTTGAATTTCATTATTTGTTGTTACGTTCCAGGTGGTGTTAATTCTCCTTCTGGGATGATTATTTTCAATATGACTGGGTGGGGAATGGTGTCCTGTGAGGGATGTTTGTCAGCAACCTTCTCCATGGTTTTTGTTTCTTTGTATGTAGGAGGTGGAACAGCTAAGACTGGAAAGGCTTCAAATTGATGAACAGCTGCGCCAGATTGGGATGGGCTTCAGGCCTTCCTCGACTCGAGTTCCTGAGAAGGAGAAGGGTTACACCACTGATGAGAGCACCCTCTCCTCAGTGCAAGGCTCCAGGTCCTACAGCGGGCGGGGCAGAGGCCGCCGAGGCCCCAGTTACACCTCTGGTTATGGTGAGTGCCCTCCAGCGAGCTCTCAGGGTGCCTCTCAACCCAAAACTGTCTCTGCAGTTCTTTGTGTTCAGGGTACTGGAGTGAAGACAGGGTTGGAAATTCAGAATTGCCGTGTTATTTTGTTCCTAGCTCAAAACACCTTGTTAGGTTTGCAATCCTGAAGTTAAGTTTGGAACTGAAAAGTTAACAAACTGAGCTCTGGAAACATCTTGTCCTTCTGTGCTAGTTACATAGTAAGTGACATCACAAAAGCTGGGAAGAGAGCTAGAGATACTTTACAGGAGACAGGAATTTTTAAAAAAAATCTGAAATGAGCATTATCTCTTTTGATTGAGAAGGAGAAAAATTGGTTGTCTGTGATCATGGCCATCTTAGCAGCGTATTTCTGAAAAGTGAACCAGGATGACTTAAAATGGAGACAGAACAAAATCCTGTGGGTTTTTTCATTTGGTCAGGAACTAACTGGATTTGTTTGAAGGTACAGTGAAGTATTCTGATGCATTTCTCAATTAAAAAGCACTGTTCAGCTCCTGACAGGTGTGCACATTGCTGGCTTGTCCAAATAGAGACACTGAGACTCTGCATTACTATATAGACATATTTCACAAAAAAGGTACAATGTTATTTATTCGTTAATTAATGAATTAATAATTAATTTATTAATTAATGCAATAAATTAGTCTGGATATCTACATGTAGCTCATTTCTCTTAAAAAATCAGACACCTTTTGGGTTTTACAGCCTGTCCCTGGTTACAGCTTCCTGCATCCTGCCAAGTGTTAGTAGTGTTGATTCTGATGATGATGTTAGTAACTTTGGTTTTTATTATTTCCCAATAAACTGACTGAACTGAAAGAAAACTTGTTCACTTTGCTTATATATACACACACTGTGATTGGGAAAACTTAAAAGTATTTTTTTCCTCTCAAAATGGCAAGAATCACATGTAAGCCATATGGATCTAAAATTTTATATTCCAGCCTGGGTAGTAGAGGGAGTTCCTGGATACCTAAAGTAAGTAATAGGTGTTGGGTTTTCAGGTAGTAGGAAGCGGTGTGGGTTTGGGTACTCAGAGATGCTGGGTGTTAGGGATGCTGTTGAATATGGACAGTGAAATTGTTCAAGCAGCATTAGAGCATCCAGAAGGGGTTGCTTAGCAACAGCCATCGGCTGTAAAGTGGCAAAGTTGTCCTTGGGAATTTCAGAGAAGTTGCCTAGAAACTGCACCAAATGCCTGCAGTGTGTAGACAAAGAGAGGAAACGCTGCTAAATCCTTGGTTTATCTGTGTAAAGAAATTACAGATTTGGTGATCTTTCAGCCCTTATTTCAGATGTTAGTACAAACTTAAATTGAGAATCTTACTTAAGTAACTTCTGATCTATATTTTATGTGTGTATATATTTTTATATATGAGTATATATAAATATTAAAATATATCTGATTGTGTAGTTGTGTGTGTATTAGTGTATGTATATATATTTATGCATTGTATTGTTTCCAAAAATAACATTCATATCTGACCAGCTGTGCTGGCTGGAATACTTCTGTGAGGATAGGAAACCAGACTATAATCCCCAAATTAATATTAATTTCCAATTTTCTTTTCCTTCTCATACAAGGTACAAATTCTGAGCTCTCTAATCCCTCTGAAACAGAATCTGAGAGAAAAGATGAACTTAGTGACTGGTCCTTGGCAGGAGAAGATGACAGGGAGAGCAGGCACCAACGTGACAACAGACGCCGTCCTGGGGGACGAGGACGCAGCGTGTCTGGAGGGCGTGGGCGCGGGGCACCTCGTGGTGGAAAGTCATCCATTAGCTCTGGTACTGTGTTCCAAATGGGCTTTGAATTGAGATTTTCTTCCTGGCAGTTCTCTGTGTAATCTTACTCTTTTAAATACTCCATTCTGACATTATCATCTTAATACCTTGGAATTTCAGTGCAGTTGTGTGGTGGTTGTGTCATACAGCATGTTTTAGATTTTTGTTTATTTTCTATTCACAGTGATGCTAATTTCCTTGCTCTACTGCTCACACATAATAATGTTATTTGCAAGGTTGGTAAATCTTTGGCATGTTGCCTATGACTGCCTTCTGAGGTCAGCTTATGTTTAGATATAGAATGAAAGAAGAAATCATTGATTGGAAGTTTATCAGAATCTATGCTATTACGACACTGAGTGTCAGAAGTACCATACAACCAGAGTGTAAGGTGTGTTTTATATACTTAGCAGTTTTGAGTAAATGGTCTCAAAATGTCACCTTGAAAATCTTTGTGGTTGAAATAGTGCAAGTGCAAATTGGGCTGTTGCGGTGCCCCAGAATTGTTCCTTTTGAGTTAAGAGTCAGAGGATCTAGTTTGAGATCAAATACTGCAGCTCTGTGTGTGACACCTTTGCTTGAGGTTGTTCTGTGGTTTGAAACTTTCAGGCACAGCTGTAATCAGCCTGGAAATAGTTACACATCTCTGCAGTATCTTAGATGGACACTTTGTGTTTGTTTAGTGCTTAAAGACCCGGACAGCAACCCTTACAGCTTGCTGGATAACACGGAGTCAGACCAGACCGTGGACACGGACGCCAGCGAGTCCCACCACAGCAGCAACCGCCGCAGGAGGTCACGCCGGCGAAGGACTGATGAAGATGCTGTTCTTATGGATGGAATGACAGAGTCTGATACAGCTTCTGTTAATGAGAATGGTTTAGGTATGTAAATGGTTGGATGGTAGTCCCAGAGCAAGCTAAGAAATAAATGTGTTGTCCCTGTAAGTGTAGTGAAGCCCTTGTTTGTTTTTGTAAGTGACAAATCGTTGTTCTGTTCAAGGTTGCTGTCTGATTAAAGAAAGACTCCTTCCTTGGCAGTGCCATGGAATCTTCTGTTTACTGAGCTCCACTAGCCTTTTCATGTGCCTTTTTTGTAAAAGCTGTCTGATGGAGACACCAAAGACTTGACTTGTTGTTTCTCATTGGTACTGCTGCTTTGATAGAAACAGTACTGTCAGATCACTGTTCTCTTTTGTCCTTGGTAACCTCAGTCTTGGTGTGGGGAAGCTCCTTAAGTAGCTGTTAATTTGTCTCTACCCAGCTTCTACTTAAGAACTTTCCTTCAGTAAATTCTCTCCGTACTCACTGGGATAAGAATACAATCTGTTGCTTAATGTAGAAAAAAAAAATCTGGGTTATGTTGCTAAAATTTGACGTATGGTTACTTAATAAATGAAATCTGAGGTCATTAAGCATGTGCCTAAATGTTTTAATGAACCAAGAACAAAAAGTAAAACCTAGCTTTTGTGTTACTGTGTATGCTTTCAGTATAAAATTATCTTTTAGCTTTTCTGTCTTAGTCTCTGTCTTTAACAGAAGCCATTTTAAATGCCCCATGCTGAAATTGCTGAAGAATTTATTTATTTTATGATCAGAAATAGTTCATTATAAACTTTGCAATTGCAGATGATAGTGACAAAAAACCCCAGCGACGCAATCGTAGCCGCAGGCGTCGCTTCAGGGGTCAGGCAGAAGATAGACAGCCAGGTAATTCGAGTGGAGCTGTGGGTAATCTCAGGTCAAAAGCATGAGAGAATGTTGTGTCTGCTGTTTTACATAGAGCTGCATAATACCAAAAGGTTACTCAATAACTAATAAGACTACTAGATAAAGATGAAAGACATTTCTTCTACTAGGAAAACTTCTAAAATTTGTCTAATGAAACTAATTGAAGTCTAACTTTTTGCTTGGACATACAAGTTACGCTTCTGATCCAGTTCTCACTGAAGTCAATGGCCAAAGTGCTGTTGAGTTCTGTGGTCCAGGATCACGACAAACATGAAGGTTCATGGTCTGCACTCACTGCATCTGTGCGCTTGCACTGACTGGGACACAACCTTTTCAGCACTGGCTGAGCAGCAGTGTTGGAGGGCCAGGATGTGGGTCCTGGCAGAGCTCAGTGAGGGAACTCACGTGGGGTTTGCCAGCCCCACACCTGCATCACACTGCTGCTCTCAGTCCTTGGCTGTTGGGAATAGTTTAAGTCATCTGCAAATTGAGGGTGGGAAGGAGGAGGAATTTAAGTGAAATTGCATGTTTCCAGTTTTTTGTTGTTGTGGCTTGTTGCATTTCTTTTGTGTGTACTAACACTTGAAATGTTAAAGGTGAACTGGCTAATTATCAATACAGTGCCCTGTTCAGAGAATGCTTGTACATACATGGCACAGGGTAGTAACAGAAGGTCTTCTAGATTGACAGGTTCAAAATTTCACCCATAATTGTCTGCCTTGTATCTGTGGTGCTCATACAACATTTAAGTAAGAAGCAAAAAGTTGTTTTATTGTGCTAAAACCTGGGGGAAGGAAAAAAAAATCAAACACCCCACCCTCTTAAAAAACCTCAAACCCATACATTTCTTAACATTCCAGTTTTGTAGCAGTGATACAGATTTGTAAAGGGGCAGAAAAAGTGAAAAGTATTTCAGCCTTAACTCTTAAGAAACTAATCTCAGCCAGCAACGTAAAGGAATGTTAGTAATTTCTAGAAGGCTGTGGGAATTCTTTTAAATCTTAACTATTCTAAGAACATAAGATTTCCCAAACAAGATTTCTCTGACATCTTTGTAAAATGCTTATAATAATTTAAGGTCTTCATAAATACCTAGTAAGTGTGAATGAAATTAGATAGAAGGAGCTCTTCCCTTCTTCCCCCTGCAGTGCCAACCACTGTTTTTCAGTCATTTAGCTGTATCCTTCGATTTACAATGCTGTATGTTATGGTGCCTTATTCATAGAGGAATATTAAGAATGCACTCTGTGCATGAAATATGCTTCCTATTTACTAATATTAGAGGAGTTGGGTACAAAACCTAATTTTAAAGAAAAAGTACTTGTGCAGAAACTCCTTTGGCCTTCACATTTCTGGAAGGACCCAGTTGTAAGAAATCCAGTTACTCTAACAGAAAATTCATCTGTTGTAGTTCCCAGTCTGATTTGGATTTCACATACAGTCATTCTTAAATCCAGAAAAACAGCTCACCTAAATAGCTGGTACACTAAATCTAAATGACTGTACAGTTCTGTACAGTAATGCTTGCCAGACCTAGTGTGTGTTTAGCTCGTCAGAGATAAAAGTGTGCATTTACAGTTGCAGTACTCTGGATTCTAAGGATAGAACTGAGTCTTGGTGTGGTTACAAGAGGGCAGGATCAGACAAAGCCAGGCTACAGAACATGTGCTGAGGTGGTAAGGAGAGGTCAGAGAAGCCCTGGCTGTCCCCAGAGAGTGCAGCTGTACCAGCACAGACACTGGGCTGGCACCTGCGGCACTGCCCATGTCCACACACCCGCGCCAGGACACAGTGCTGGTGGCACAGTGCTGGTGGCACTCGTGGTACCTCGAGGAGGGCAAGTCCCCTCCTCAGTCGCTTCTGACCAAAGATTTGATGCCACATCATCCTAAGTGATTCCAGGCTCTGACCCGCCCCAGTTTTGGGCACCAACTAACTGTCTTCATTTCGTTAGTGTGAAATTCTTCACTACTCAGCTGATAAAACCCCAGTTACACACACAGTCTGTAGTTCAAAGAGCCTGCAGCCAACTCTCTTCAAATTTAGTACAGAAAGCCCTTCTCCAGTAAATTTTGCAATTGGACCAAAATTGGTTTTTTTTAAGAGTCCACATTCAGATCACTGTTACCACCGATTTTAGTGAAAATTGTTTTTAACAACAGAAACAAATTGATCCTTGCTGTATGGTTGATAACCTGTAAGTGTGAAGGCCTTTTGTGAGATGTCTCCCAGTTAGAGCATAACTTGTGCAGAAAAGACATGAAGGTTCATGCTGAATTGACTGCTGATGTGAGCATCACTGTGATTTTTTTCCTTGAACAGTAACAGTAGCTGATTATATATCACGAGCTGAATCTCAGAGTAGACAGAGAAACCCTGCAAAGGAGACAGTAGCCAAAACCAAGAAAGAAACGGTAAGTTTTTTTTTAATGTGCACTTCCTTTTCTCTCCTCCCTTGCAGCAGAACAGTAAAGGAATGAAGGCTTCAGTTAGCTCACCCTCATTTGACTACAAGTGCATTTGAATTCAAGAACAAATCATTAAAAGTGAAAAGGGCCCATAGTAAATAGAACTAACAGTGATTTGGTAACTGTTGTTGCAGATCTTAGGGACTAAATTAAGTCTGTAAATGGATTAAAATATTGCACTTAGTAATGTTGCATTATGTAATAAAATATGAAAATTGCCCATCTTAAGTCTTGAGAACTAATCCTTGAAACACTTTAGGGATAGAGGATACTATGTGGCTTGTATAAACTATTTTAGAAGAAATTATTTTTACTAAGCTTGTATGTTTTTGATCCTTTTTCCTTAAAGGATCACAGTGGCATTTCATTATCCTGAAGAACAATCAAAACTGAATAAAGCAGAATTTCTTTTACTTCTCAAGTGCCAATGTATTGCCACAAATTTTGTAAGAAAGATCCATTAACAAAATGTCATCTTGCTATGGACTTCAAAACAGGTGTAAAGCTCTGTTTTTCAGTAAACTCCTTCGTGGGCTTAGACGAATAGAAATAAATAAGCATTCTGTGTGTGCTGGGGGTGTGCAGTCCTGTCCTGGGGTTAGGTTGGCATGATTTCCTCAAAGTGGCTGATACAGAAGTATCTCATAAACAACAGTGTGAGTGATCAGATGCTCTAAGTGACAGGATATAGGCACAGACAGACAAGAGGTGTTCCCTCTTGCAAAGCTGCTGTGTGAGCCAGAGGGAAGCTATTACACTCTGTATTGTTATGGAATTTTTAATACTCCCCTGTTCTTGTTTTTTCAAGGCAAAAGAGGCGATTGATGAAAACAGCCCTTCTGAAAAGGCAGTGAACGGTCCTGCCACCACCTCTGGGGATGAGCCTTCTAAACTACAGCACAGCCCTGATGAAAAGAAAGTCACTGTTCAGGAGGATGGAAATAATCAGGAAGAAGCAGTGCTGAATGGTGTTTCATAAACTGAAGTTCCTAGTTTACAGTTCTTTTACATTACATTTAAAATAGTGCTTGTATAAGCTTGCCAAAGATAGAATACGGATCGCCAGTCTTGACACCGCACTTTCAGTTCCTCCATTTTGGAATACAGAAAGGGGAGGGATCCTGGAGAAATCATATGTTAAACATACTTTGACACCTACTGTGTTATAAATATATCATCAGATGTGCCTTGAGATAGTATATGTAACATTTAAATAAACAAAATTGCTGGCTATAGGAAATGTTATTTTGTTTTCAAAATACGGCAAAGATGTGAGGGGGATCCCTAACATAATACTCTTTATGAAAGCATTAGCTGCTTTTGTTACATTTTTAATAATATGCAACCACTTCTTCACCTGAGGAATACTAGAAAGAAATGCAGTCTAAAATATTTTGCACTGAAATGTAATTTCTCCATTAGTTTAGTCTGGAAACTGGTCTGTTTTAATACATGTTTTTTTAAATGCTGTATGTAGAGGAAAAATCTGCAGACCACTGGAATGCATTTGTTAAATTCTCATAATCTGCAGGGATACTGGGTGACATTGGCAGTGACTGTTCTACATTGAGGCTTTGTTTGGTTTATTTATTAAACTGTACAGTATTTAAAAATCAAACATAGCTTTAGTTAACACTAAGCTGAATTAGTCATGTCCATTAAGACATAACCTGAACTACTGAAAAGATCAATTTCCAGAAAGTTTATTCTGTATAAACTACATATGTTAGTCCTTAGTAGAGTATTTTTATTTTTGTTTTGGTTGTTTGATGTGCAATATGTTTTTTTGTATGCTGGTAGTAAAAGAAAATAAACTTTGATCTTCCATCTGTTGACTGTTTCTATCAGAAACTTAAATTCCTATTGACTTCAAGGCTTTCAAGCTGTTAACTAACAATGGAAACCTACTCGTGAGGCAGCTTGAACCTCAGACTCTTTTTCATAGGAGTTTCTAACATACTGATTTTTCCTTTCACTAAGCTGCTGATGTCAAACACCAGTTAACTAGTCGAAACCCAGACTCCTTGTCTTGGAGAATTGCATTGCCTGACTAACATCTACAAGAATTAATGCAGATGTAGTTTTGGTAAGTTAAAGCATGGCACCCCCTCATCTTTGCAGGTACATCAGCCAGAGCAAGGAAGCACAAAACAGGTGTGGAAAAACATCTGGGTAGGGAGGTGGTGTAAAAAGGGCAGAGCACAGGGCAGCATTGAAGTTGTACTGACTTGAATGGAAAAAATTGTCTTGCCTGATTTTGTCAGAAGGACAAAACCAAGAGATCAAAACCAGCTGCTCTGCCTGACAGCTACAGCCCAGCTGTGCAAGCAGGGGATCTGTGTGTGCAGTGTGTCATGGGCCTTCAGCAGCAGGGTTCCCCTGTGGGAGAACTACCCAGTTAAATGTAACTGAAACATGCACAAGTGTCTCAGCTGGGGCATGCAACAACTATACTTAATAATTCAGCAGTGTTTTACTGGGAAATACTTAAGTACAGAAACGTTCTGCATAGGGTTTGGCATGTGCCGACTCCAGAAATGTGCGTGGTGGTGTTCCAGCTGTCTTTCACCCTGCTTTAAATTCTGTAGCAGAGCAAAATTACTGCCTTTCTGGGGAGGTTGTAATCTTACCTATTTGATCTTTCCTCGGATGAGATGCTTCCAGCAGCACTCCCAAGTCCAGCTTCTGGGCAGGGAAGCTTTCACCCCCACTGTTTATGACCAGCTGGCAGAAACACTGGGAAGATTCTTGGAGTATGACAGAGATCCCTGGCCCCAGCTGAGATCCTCACGAGCTGCTGGGTGTGAGGCCCCACAGAGCATAAATCCAGCTCAGGTATCAGTGACTAATGTAGAGTTCCTGTTTCCTAATCACCATAAATGCAAGCCTTAGTGTGTAAGCTCTGGCCCTGTAGTGTACAATAATTTAAAGAATTACAGGACTTGTGTTAAAATACAGAATTTATTAAATGCTATTAAAACCTGTCAAAACTAAAAGTTACTAAAAAAAATCTGGATGCTCCAGATCCATCAGTAACATTTAACCAGCCTTGTTTTTGCAAGGCAAGGACAAGGGAATACATTGTTTCCTGTACTTTTATTTGTCCAGGCAGAGACAACCACACCTTTCTCTCTATTCCTCCCCTCCAATAAATCCTCTTGGTTTTTCCACCCCCTTCCCAAACAGGTTCAGTGTGCTAATTTTAGCAGATGGAAGAGCAGCAGTGTGAACTTTAAACAGGGCCAGCTCAACAGAAATTAGGTAATAGCATGAGTCTACCTGTGCCTGGTAACTCACACTGGCCACACCAAGTTACTGCTCTCAAGCACAAAATATTTGAGTGGCATATTTTGCTGTTTAATAAAGAACAGCTACTAAAAAAATCTTTAAGCTTCACTTCCTCACATATTTCCAAAACAAAGTGACCAAGTGGGAAGGGAAGTACCTCCCTGGATTTGTATTTCCAGCGTTGTTTATATTAAGTCAAAGACTGACATTAGAACTTTTCTTAAGCCATTTATCAAAAATAATCATCTGCAGGGACAAACCCTCTGAATGAGTGATTTTCTTCCTCATTCATTTTTTAGCTTGATCTTCTAGTAGATCCTTAGCTTCATTGATTTTAGCTGCTACATATGGAGATCCACCTAGAAGAAAGAGAACCTCAAATTAGATGGGAAAAACCCCAACATTTGTCTTTTGTGTTGATGATAATGCCACAGGACATGGGAAAAAAAAAGTGTACTCTGAGGTTCTTCCAGTTGAAGAACAACCTCGCTATGACTGAAGGCACCCGAGGTCACTCAGTCACTGCAGGAGCTTGGTGTCAGAGCACTTGTTCCTGTTAGGCTCCTTTATTTTACTGGAGTGTTTTTTTCCTCCAGTTTTATCAGTCATAAATGAATTGGTCACCACTGACTTAGCACAGTCTGTGGTGAACACAGAGGCACAGAACCAAGAGGTCTGCAGATAACCCTGCCCAGCACCATAAAGTGCTGCTGCCCCAAGGGACCAGTTCTGGTTTTAAACAAGGCAAAAAATTACTTAGGGAGACTGAGGCAGAATCCACAGTGAAATGCACCAACACTGTACAGCCATGAGGTACAATGTCTGTGCTGGTAGAATATATGCCATTAATTGCACTGTAACATTGTACCTGAAGATTAATTTAACGTGTTTAGGTCATGTACAACACAAAATGCTATTTTTAGCTCCAGCTAAAAACCAGTAAGGTTAATTTTGAAGGTAACTTCCACTCGATACCTATGAAAGGCATATCCCTATGGATTATTTTGCATTTTGGTGCATGGAAGTAAGGAAATCATCAGTCACTTTAAAGGAAGCCATTTTACCTTTTAAGCAACGATTAAGAAGTTAAATGTCAAACATGATTCTGACTCACTGAACAGAATTTAGAATAGGTATAGATTCCCTGAGTTACTTACTAACTTTGAGCATAACTAGACTCTGAGCTTTCAAGAGTACCACTAACAGGAATATTTCATAATTTAATGTCTCCATCAGCTGCAGAAGGCTCAGTATTTGCTGTTTATGGTGAACTCCCGAGGCATTCACATGAACTTAAGCTTACAATACACCACAAAAGTGCTACATAAAACACTCAAGGGTACTCTGGGTTTTCATCTAAAATTAAGGCAATTTTAAGTCTCATTTTAACAAATATTCTAACCTGGTATTCACAGAAGACAGAGCAGCTAACGAACTGATCTGCTAAATCTGTCTGCTTGCTTTTAAATACACACAAAAATATGCTCTAGACCCACATGGATTAAGGCACCCTAAGATTTGTTTTCCATGGGTTTTTTAGTAGTTGAGGTGCTTATGTATCACTCACTTCCTCCCTACACATATTAATCTGTGTTAAAAACATGCATTAACTAATCAACACGACTTAATTTCCTTACCTTTATCTGGATGATTCAGAAGCATGATCCGTCTATGAGCTTCTCTAATTTTATTTCTGTTGGCTGTAGGGCTTTGAAAGAGACAGAAAAACTGACTTAAGGGATCCTCATGAAATTCCCCAGATCATCAAAAGGTGTCTGAGAACAATTAAGCACTGTCTTACCCACAAATTCTCTAGCTAACATGTATTCTTTTCTTACCACTGATATGAAAGCTCTTATTTGATAGATTAGTGTATTTGGCTTTAAGTGCTTTGTCAGGGAATGCTGCCATAGTCAGATCTACATTGTTCCAGAAGTGATTAATTTATTCCAGATACAGGAGGTGGGTTTGCAGCACCTTCACACTGTACCCACCTCAAACTCCTCAGCACTGACAGGAACCACAAGATAACAGCAGAATCGTGTTCCTCACGCCAAGTGAACCCCAAGGCTTCCTGAAATGGCTTATCTGGACCACACGGGGCTTTGGCATGTGCGAGGGAATTGCAGATGTCTGGACACCCACACAGAATTAGCTTCAACCGAGCTAAAGTGCAGCAAAGGACCCCCAGAAAGCACAGAAAGTCCTGAATAGCCACTTCCTATTTCCTGACTTGGGAGTGACACTCCCAGGCAATGCTGGGCACTGGATGACAACCTTTCCAAACAAGGGCAGCTGTGAGGAGACATCACTGCCAGCTGTTCATCTTCCATTTCTGATAAATTTCCTTTACCTCACTCCTAGTATTAAAGCTGCTTCTCGTTTAGTCATCTTGGGTTCAAATCCACCTCTGTAATAACCACTGAAGGCCTGAAACAGAAAAGTTATTAGTTTAAAACACACTAATTTAAATTATCAGTTAAAATTATTCATTATTGCTTTAGTAGCTGCTGAGCTTTTAGTCTGTAAAAATAGCAAAACTTCTTCTCACTTGTAATATGACATTCAGTTGAAGTAAAGCATCATTATTTAAATAATTACTTAATTTTGCCCAAACAAGTTCTCTGTCAGTCAATCACCACTAGAATTACAGCACTTAATTTCTGTTACTGCCAAAATACAGGAGAAAATACAGCAATGCTATACTGAGACAACAGTCTGTAGCTGTTTCACCAAGTGAAGTTAAATAAAAAGATGCTAGTGATGAATAAAAACTTACAGGTTTTGGTAGGTTTTGAAGGGCTTGTTTTACCTGTGGCTCCATATGCTTCAAAGCTTTTACTGCATAGCGACCTTAAAGAGACCAGCATCGACTGAGGTTAAATACAGTGCCATGAACATTTACCAATTCAAGTGCAACTGGTAACCTGTGGGTTACAGCGTGGAATAAACTTTTTTGGGACATAAAATAGTAAGAACTTTGATCTCTTGTTAAGAGCCATTAATTTTGTTCAGAGTCCTTAATACAGGCTCTCCCAAAAGAGCGTCCTGTACCAGCTATTAAACTACCTTGACATCAGCCCTGAATCACGGGTAAGTACAACGGGGTGTGCAGGTACAGCTGGTGTTCCGTGTCCGCCCGTCCCCCACACACCTGCGAATCCGGCTGCCGCTACGGCCAGGCCGACCGCCACCATCGTGCTGGCCTGCATGGGAACGAACACACACAGCGTCTGTTCAGCGAAGGGGAAGGCGGGAGCCCCGCCGGCAGCGCGCACAGCGGCTCGGACAGGCCGCCAGCAGCCTGACGCGGCACAGCGGGCGGGCCGCGCTCAACGGGGGCACGGCGAGGGCAGCGGGACGGGCACCCCCGAGCTGTGGGGGACGAGGGGAACACGGCCCGGCGGCGCCGCGCTCACCGCGGGGGCTACGGGGCCGAGCCGAGCCCGCGGGCCCTCGGGAGTGCCGGGCCGAGCACGAGCAGCCCCCCTCACTCACCATGTCCGCCCGAGCGCGGCCCGACCCGGCCCGGCCCGCCGCAAACCGCGGCCGCTGCCGTAAAGCGCGGGGCGGGGACGGCACCGGGACCCGCCCCGGGAATGGGCGGGGCCTGAGGAGCCCGAGGGGCGGGGACAGGACCCGAGGGGCGTGGACAGGGCCCGAGGGGCGGGGACAGGGCCCGAGGGGCGGGGACAGGGCCCGAGGGGGCGGGGACAGGGCCCGAGGGGGCGGGGACAGGGCCTGAGGGGCCGGGGCGGGGACAGAGGGTGGAGGCGGGATGCGGACAGGGTCTGCTCGATGCTCGGAGTCACGGCGTTGTAAAAGTGATAGTACATACCTTACTGTTAATGTAGTCAAGCGATTTCGACCCTGCTCTAGAGGCTTATCGCACGCCAGATTCGCTTTTTCGCTTTTTAAAAACCCAAAGTAGTTTTTCAGTCCCTCCTGAGGTGAATGTGCCCAGTTCTGGGTCCCTCGTAACCTGAAAGACAAAGATGCTGCTGGAGAGGGTCCAGCAGTGGCACGAACGTGTTTGGGGTCTGGAGCACCTCTTGTGAGGACAGACTGCGGGAGCCGGGCCTGTTCGGTCTGGAGAAGACTGACAGGGAATCTCATTAATTCATAGGAGTATCTCCAAGGCGGCGGCCAAGAGGATGCTGCCAGACTCTTTTCGGTGTTTCCCAGCAACAGGATGAGGAGCAGTGGCTATAAACTAAAACACGAGGAACAGCTCAGACACACTGAGGGTGCTGAACAGCGGCCTGGGAGCTCATGAGTCTCCCTCTCACCTGGATGAGTTCCTCTATCACCTGCTCCAGGCGACCCTTCCTTGTTAGGGGGTTGGACGGGATCATCTCCAGAGTTCCCTTCCAACCCTGACAATTGTGCGGTTCTCCCATTTTCCCCGCCTCTCCCCATTTCCCGTGGCTGAGCCCTGTCCGCCTCCCCCTGTGCTAATGGAGCCTCCCCGCTGCGCTGTCAGCGCTGGCCGGCCCCGGCACGGCTCCGCACGGCCCGGCAAGGCGGCTTGATTGCTGGAGATTGCTGCGGAACGAGGGACGATTACCGGCATGGCACTCGTGTTTGAATATTATTAATAGCACAGTGCCATCTGTTAATAGCACGGTGTCGCACGCAGCGCAGCGGTCGAGTGTCCGTCTGTCTGTCCGTGGCTCTGGTTTGAAGGTGCAGTTTTGGGAACTGAGTAACTCAGCAGGGAGAGTACGCCAGCCTTTAGCCCTGAGGTGCTGCTGCAAAATGTCAGAGCTCAAGGCTCAAGAGTCCTGCTGCCTGACTGACACTTAGTGAAAGCTTTTCTGCCGTCCCCTGTACTTGTGGAACTTGTCACTGTCCTCGGGGACTCCCAGAGGACCCAGTGGCCAAAGCCAGCTGCCTTTTGGCTGCTTAAGGTCCAGGATTCACAAGCCCACACACAAGCAGTTTAGTGTTAGATCTGACCATTGGCTAAGAAACTTGTCATTTTGCTGGCTCTTGCATTGGAAGATAGAATTTTCCTTCTTCGGTGCATATTTTTCTGTGAGTAATGAATTCACTTTGAATATGTCCTAATTTCACTTTGAGCTTGAATTGTTTTTCTCTCTAAAACTTCAAGTGCCTGATTTTATATCTCCTGAGCTAATGTTTGCAGGCTTCTCTTGCCTCTTTCCTTCCCTGTCATTCTAGTAACACTACAAGGAAGCAACTTGCTTTTAAAGGGATGAAAGAAAGGTTTTGGTTAAGGAACTTGTGCTGTTGTACAAGTGTTTCCTGAGGTGGAAATAAAAGGAAACTTTTATACTTGATAAATGAATTGAATCCGTTCATGGCAGAGCACAAGGCCTCTGACAGCATGTAAGACTTGATCAAATATGGAAAGAGGAGCCAGCAAGCAGAAAACAACTAGATGATTTGCTGGGCAAAAAACAGTCCCTTCAGTAAAAGGTGTACAGGTCTAGTATATAGAAAAGGATATGGGTTTAAGATGTTTTCTTCTTCTTTGTACTTTTCTATCAACAAAAGCTGTTCAAAAAACCCAAAACATGCAGAACAAAAAAAAAAAAAAAGGTAATGACTTTACTGGGATATGACTAGGATTTAATTTTTCGTATCATCTGAATGAATAAGATATTTTGCATGAGGTTTAATTCTTCCATCTTGAAATAACCTTTTGCTAGATCCAGATCTTGGTGACCTTCAGGAGAAAGCTATCTGAAAGGGGATTTTATTTTATTTCCTTCCTCTCCCTTCCCAGTCCCTGTGTAGAGGAACTGGTAGCTCCACTGGCAAAGCGGATTTTGCTAATTTATCCTTACATGTTCTTTCTCATTTTTAGAGGGAAAGAACAAACAGTGAAATGTGCAAACTGGGCTGGGAATGGGTTGATAATGTAACTAATTCTTCTCCTGCAAAAGAGCTTTAAAGAAAATCCAGAAAGGGAGATCTCAGGATTTAAAGCAAGCCTGTACTTGCTTAAGAGATTTCATCTTTATTAAAGAGAAAGGAAAATTAGTGGGAAGGGCTGGCAAGAGTGGAGGTGAGATGGAGGAATTTGCATTGTTGGTACATGTAATAATACAGCAACTGGACAAGACTGAGCCTAGGGGTGGAATAATTTGATTTTTATTAATAGGTGAAACAATACAGTGTACCAAGATGAAATGTCATAATTCCTTTAAAGCATACTCTATATATTTTTACACTTAGACAACTCAAATGTTTCTTCCCACAGTTGTGCCTCTGTCTCAGAGCTAAATGAGAACTAGATGTGTCTCAGCTTGGACATCATGGACGGTGAAATCAAAGTTCAGTTTGATTTACCTGGTGAGTTCATTTTACAGCACCTTATTACTCTGCATCTTCTACTGCTCAGCCTTTTGGTGGGGTATGGAAGGTCATTCCCAGGAGAAAATTAATAAGTTCTAATGGGTTCAAGTGAAACAGGTGCTTTACAGTTTTTATCCCTTCTGCAGAATGTCTGTATTTGAAATCAGGAGACAGAATTATTCAGTGTTTGAGGATTGCACTCTCAGTTGGAGTATGCAACTTTTTATTTTGCCTGCGTTCCTAAACTGTTCCCTTTCTATAAGCCAGAGAAACCCTGAAGCTTTTGTAGTTTCTTCTATCAAGTGTTTTACCACACTGCTTTCTTCAGGTTTCCACTCTGGGGTTAAAATGCCTCATGATAGAAGATTGTACTGGAAGCTTTATTTTATAGGATGATCCAAAGCATCTGGTACATAGCACATCAAGAAACTTCGCTGTTTAACAGACTCTTTCTGCAGAAATCTGGCTGTACTTTCTCTTAGATGTGTCTTCCACAAACTGAACAGAAGGTGCAATAGATAGCTGCGCTCTCAGAAGGTTTGTGGTGTAGCTGTCAAATGCCTTTAAGGCTGTTAAACATTTGTTTAAGTCAAAATCCCAGTTCTGTGTTGTCACATGCACAGCTGGCCAAAGCTTACACTGCTTTTTCCTATATGTGTAGTGACTGGACTACCAAGTTGTTAAAGGCTTGCAGAATGTCTTCATGGGGCACCAAGACACAGATTTTCTAAGGCATTTTTAACACATTATTCTTTAATATTTTAAGATACATATAATAAAAATTAAACTTAGATAGAATATACTGGGGATTTTTTTCCCTGTGAACTTTTTTCCTGTTTTTGACCCCTACTCAAAGAAGGTGATCTTTGGCTATGCCACTCTACAGTTTATAATTGTCATATCTGTTTTCAATTTGTCCCTTTTCAAATTCTACTCTCTTTTTGTGTGCCCAACATCTGCACCAGAGTACAACGCCACAGTCTTACCTGTGGCTAAATGACCATGGTATATGTAGCATCACTCTGTCATTAAACTGATAATCATAATTATTAGAGCATAGTGTGGATGACACTAATTATAAAGTGAGATTCTCTCACTTGGTAAGAATGGTTGTGGATTTTCTAATCAAACAAAGCAAGCTTTCAGTGTACTTTGACAGCAGGTGTGAAGTATGTGTGACTGGCAGGTAGCATATCCATGTTCAAGGTACAAGAGAACTGACTGACACAAGAGAATCTGACTTAGAGAGAGCATTATTTGACTCCCTGGCTGAGTTGTAAAACAGGTAAGATTGCTGGAAAGTGATGGAGAGGCAAGGTTTGTCATTCTGAGTAAATGACTCACAAAACTCCCTGAAGCTGAGCTAAGGGATACAGAATCTAGATGTGAATATGTTGTCTTGCAAGAACTTTTAAAGCCAAGTTTGATACTTGCCATTTTTACCTATATTGTTCTGGGTTATGCTTCTTATTGAGGGCCCAGTGAGGAGCATGAGAGAGCTTGAGATTGAGAGGGAGCCTTTCTAATGACTACGGCAGTGAAATTGTGCATAACAAGTGGTCTGGAAAATTGCAGTTCCTTCTGGAGTGATACTGAGCTGGCACAGCCACTGACATGCAGCCCCTCTAGTTTCAGTGTCTTTTACCAGGGACCTGTTTGTGGAACAAAAAAGCCAGAGGAGTTTTGAGATTTACCTAGACTTGGCTTCTAATGCACCCTGAAGTGTTCCTTCAGGCCGTGACCGTGGCATTCCTTCTGGGAATACCCCAGTTTCCACCTGAGGTAGGTGTGCATTTTAAACATTTGCAGCTGCAGCAGGGCACAGGGCACCTTTGTCCTCCCTTTTGCACTTCTGAACCAGTGTTTGCTTCCCTCACACTATGAAAGGCAAGGACACTGAAAGGCCTAGGTGTGGTACTGGCATAAATTGTAGGAATGAATTTCCTTTTCTTTAAAAGGAAAATGGGATGGAGGGAGGGGGTGCAGGTATCACTTATGTTAATGCATGTCCTACAGCCAGGGCCCTCCAGCTTTCCAAATCTGTCCACTCTGCACACACCTTTTGACTTGTACACAAATCCTAATTTCCTGTTAATGCATCTCTCTTTGATACTGGTACAGTATCAGATTTGGTACAGAATGGGCACTGTTGTTGCTTCCACAGAAAAAAAAGAAACCT